>NC_080174.1:43209217-43485972 GCF_950295315.1 Erinaceus europaeus | reverse complement strand
CAAGTCACACATACAGCTATTACTACATAAAAAAAATCCCTCCCTTTTCCCTCTTCTCTCTCTGGGTCCTGATAGAGTTGCAATTCAGAGCACTCTGGTCATCTCTCCCCTATCATTTGTCCCCCTCTGGGAGTATGGACCAAAATTCTTTTTGGGGTGCAGAAGATGGAAGGTGTGGCTTCTGTAATTGGTTCTCTGCTGGACATAGACATTGGCAGGTCGCTTCATACCCCCAGATTGTTTCTGCCTTTCCCTAGTGGGGTAGGGCTTTGGGGGAGCTGAGGCTCTAGGACACATTAGTGAGGTCATCTGCCCAGGGAAGTCAGGATGGAATCATGATGGCAACTGCAACTTGGTGGCTAAAAGGTGGTAAGATAAAAAGCAGGACAAATTGATTAATGAGCAGGAACCAAAAAGTAGAAATAGAGCAGGTGAGAATAAGGATGTTAGGGTGGAAAGAAGTGTGGAAAGTCTTTCTAGGCACCAATGACTAACATAGTTCTTGTTTGAGTTTGATAGCTAACATGGAGTTGGGCAAAAATATTGTTTGAGATGATGGTGTCAGAGTTGAGAAAAGGGCTAGAAAGCTGGAGTAGGGTAGAGAGTAGCTCCCAATCTTGAAGAACATCTATGAATAAAATTAACTGTTTACCCATCTGCATGACCCAGGACCCATATATATTTCTATTTAGCACAGGAGCCTGTGTAACCTCTGAGTCCCTGTCAGTCTGAGCTCACAGTCCATGATCACAGCTGCGAACATTCTAGGCTGCATTCATTTCAGGACCAGTCTTCCTTGAATGGCAGGGTAGGATAACCCAGCCTCCCTTTGGAAAGTGGGCAGTCCCTATCATTGCTACTTTATAGTGAGGGCAAGGCCCTGGAGAGGCTGGGCTTACTTTTTCATTCAGATAGAGAAAGAGACAGATACACACACACACACACACACACACACACACACACACACACACACTACACACACACACACACACACACACACACACAGTGTGTGAATGTATGTATGTGAGAGAGAGATCATAGTATCAGAGTTACTGGGCAAGACACACAGCAAGAAATATTCTTTATCCAGTGATACATATCTCTACTTCCTGGTCAAATTATTTTATTATTATTATTATATTATTATTATTATTATTATTATTATTTGTCTTCAAGGTTATTGCTGGGGCTCAGTGCCTGCACCACAAATCCATTGCTCCTAGAGGCTAACTTTTTCCTTTTGTTGCCCATGTTGTTTTATCATTGTTGTGGTTATTATTATTGTTGTTATTGATATTGTTGTTGTTGGATAGGACAGAGAGAAATCAAGAGAATAGGGGAAGACAGAGAAAGGGAGAGAAAGACATCTGCAGACCTGCTTCACCGCCTGTAAAGCGAACCCCCTGTAGGTGGGGAGCCGGGGCTCGAACCAGGATCCTTACGCTGGTTACGCCTTGTGCCACCTGCCACTGTGCTTAACCTGCTGCGCTACCGCCCAACCCACCCGCTCCCCACTGGTCAAATTCTTAGAGGCAGTAACCTACAAAAATATTTAGTAATGCAGTTTATTATCTTTTTTTTTTTTTAAATAATTAATTTCTTTATTGGGGAATTAATGCTTTACATTCAACAGTAAATACAATGGTTTGTACATGCATAACATTCCCCAGATTCCCATTTAACAATACAACCCCCACTATTTCATACATCATTTTTCATGGACCTGTATTCTCCCCACCCACCCACCCACCCACCCCAGAGTCTTTTACTTTGGTGTAATACTCCAATTCCATTTCAGGTTCGATTTGTGTTTTCTTTTCTAATCTTGTTTTTCAACTTCGGCCTGAGAGTGAGATCATCCCGTATTCATCCTTCTGTTTCTGACTTATTTCACTCAACATGATTTTTTCAAGGTCCATCCAAGATGGGCTGAAAATGGTGAAGTCACCATTTTTTACAGCTGAGTAGTATTCCATTGTGTATATATACCACAACTTGCTCAGCCACTCATCTGTTGTTGGACACCTGGGTTGCTTCCAAGTTTTGGCTATTACAAATTGTGCTGCCAAGAACATATGTGTATACAGATCTTTTTGGATGGATGTGTTGGGTTCCTTAGGATATATCCCCAGGAGGGGAATTGCAGGGTCATAGGGTAGGTCCATTTAATATATTGCTGTAGCTCTTTCAGTAGAAGTTTGATGTATTTAGATGGCTTCTCATTGGGTGCATAGATATTAATAATTGTTAAGTCCTCTTGATTGACTGATCCTCTGAGCATTAAGTAGTGTCCATTCCTATCTTTTTTAATCTTATCTATTTTAAAGTCTATCATGTCAGATATGAGAATAGCTGTTCCTGCCCTTTTTTGGGGGCCATTGGCTTGAATGATAGTTTTCCATCCTTTCACTTTAAGTCTGTGTTTGTCTTGTTGAGTTAGGTGAGTTTCCTGTAGACAACATATTGTTGGGTTGTGTTTTCTGATCCATCTTCCTACTCTGTGTCTTTTAATAGGTGAATTCAGGCCATTGACATTTATTGATATCAAAGATTGAAGATATTTTAACGCCATTCTTGTAGAGTTTTAGAGTGTTTTGATATATGTCCTATTTGTGGTGGTCTGACTGTTTATAGGAGACCTTTCAGAACTTCTTTCAGGGCAGGCTTGGTGATGGTTGCTTCCTTCAACTGTTGCTTGTCTGAGAAGGTTTTGATGCTTCCATCTAGTCTGAATGACAATCTAGCAGGATATAGTATTCTTGGCTGAAAGCCTTTCTCATTGAGCACTCGATAGATATCTTGCCATTCTCTTCTGGCCTGTAGTGTTTGTATGGAGAAGTCTGCTGTTAATCTTATGGGTTTTCCTTTGTAGGTGACTCTTTGTTTTTCTCTTGCAGCCTTGAGGATCCTTTCTTTATCCTTATTCCTTTCCAATCTAAGTATGACATGTCTTGGTGTCTTTAGGTCTGGGTTAATTCTGTTTGGGACCCTCTGGGCTTCTTGAATCTTTATGTCTTTGGTGTTGTCTAGACTAGAGAAATTTTCAGCTATTATGGTCTGGAGAACGCTTTCTTCCTCCCCTTCTCTTTCTTCCTCTGGTAAGCCAATAATGCGTATATTGTTTCTTTTGAAGTCATCCCATAGGACTCTGTTGTTGTTTTCAGCATCTCTTAATCTCTTTTTGAGATCTCTTACTTCTTTTTTAGTTGTCTCTAATTCATCCTCAATCTTGCTAATTCTGTCTTCAGCCTCACTGATTCTATTCTCTCTGCCCTCTACTGCTTTCTGGAGTTCATCTATTTTGTTGCCCTGCTCTGATACTGTTTTAGCTTGTTCAGCTAGTTGTCTTCTTAGCTCAGCGATTTCAGCTTTCAGCTCTCTAATAACCATGAGATAATTAGAATTTTCTTCCATATTCTCATTTGTTGTTCCTGCATTTCTGATTACAATTTTTTCAAATTCTTTACTCACTCCTGTTATTATTTCCTTAGCTAATGTTTGGATGTTGAACTTGTTGTTTTGTGCTTCACCCTCTGGAGGACTTTTAGCTGGACTCTTGTCCTGGTTCGAGTCTCCAATATTTTTTCTTGTTGTTTTAACCATTTTAAATAAGTTAACAGTTTTTTCAATCCCTGAGTTGGAGTTCAGTGGTGTAAAAGCCCTTTTTTTTTTTTTCCCCTGTAGGCTATGGGAGCCTGAGGGCTTTTAAACTATCAATAGGCTTCTTAGCTTAATCACTGACTCCTGACCAAGAGATAAAGCAGGGTGTGGCAGAGATAATCCAGTGGTTATGCAAAGAGACTTTCACAGCCCCTCAGCTATGCCACCGAGGTATAGGTCTTCTGAGTTTCCCGGTTAGATCTCTGTACCCTGGTGTCCCTCCCTGTTGCTGCTCCAGATTCTGAGGGTAGTAGCAATGGAGATTCAGAGTTGCACTTGGTGAGTCTCTGGGGAGTCCTTTCCACCCTTCAGCTGTCCCCTTGTTGGTGGAGCAGACTGAAGGTGGTGTCTCCACTGACAAACTGTCGAACTGTTAGCAGTCACTTAATCTCTCCTTAGGCCCCTCTCTCCTCTCTGTCACCAGCCACGCGTGTTTGTACTCACGGGTGATTTACTGGGTTTCTGTGGTCATTCTAGTCCTGTCTTGTTTCGGTCTGGGTGGTCTCCTTTGGTATTCCTAGTTGATCCGGGAGAGGAGAGGAGAGGAGAGGAGAGAAAGCGATCTGCTGCTCGTAGCTCCGCCTCCGGAAGTCGAATCCTCGAAGTTTATTATCTTATGGTCATATAGACCAAAAGTCTGCAAGAGGTCTTATGGGGATAAAATCAGTGTGGTGGAAGAGATGCATTTCTTCTGGAAATTTTGGGAGAAAATTAATTCCCTTGCTTTCTCCAGCTTCTAGATAACACCCACATTTCTTTTTTTTTACTTTCTTTATTGGGGAATTAATGTTTTACATTCAACAGTAAATACAATAGTTTGTACATGCATAACATTCCCCAGTTTCCCATTTAACAATACAACCCCCACTATGTCATTTATCATCCTTCACGGACCTGTATTCTCCCCACCCACCCACCCCAGAGTCTTTTACTTTGGTGCGGTATGCCAATTCCATTTCAGGTTCTACTTGTGTTTTCTTTTCCGATCTTGTTTTTCAACTTCTGCCTGAGAGTGAGATCATCCCATATTCATCCTTCTGTTTCTGAATTATTTCACTTAACATGAATTTTTCAAGGTCCATCCAAGATCGGCTGAAAACGGTGAAGTCACCATTTTTTACAGCTGAGTAGTATTCCATTGTGTATATATACCACACTTGCTCAGCTACTCATCTGTTGTTGGACACCTGGGTTGCTTCCAGGTTTTGGCTATTACAAATTGTGCTGCCAAGAACATATGTGTACACAGATCTTTTTGGATGGATGTGTTGGGTTCCTTAGGATATATCCCCAGAAGAGGAATTGCAGGGTCTTAGGGTAGGTCCATTTCTAGCCTTGTGAGAGTTCTCCAGACTGTTCTCCACAGAGGTTGGACCAATTGACATTCCCATCAGCAGTGCAGGAGGGTTCCTTTGACTCCACACCCTCTCCAGCATTTGCTGCTGTTACTTTTTTCTGATGTATGACATTCTCACAGGAATGACGTGATTGTCTTTATTGTTGTCTTGATTTGCATTTCTCTGACAATCAGACACTTGGAGCATTTTTTCATGTGTTTCTCGGCCTTTTGGATCTCTTCTGTGGTGAATATTCTGTCCAAGTCCTCCCCCCATTTTTGGATGGGGTTATTTGTTGTCTTGTTTTTGAGTTTGGCAAGCTCTTTATATATGTTGGTTATTAAACTCTTGTCTGATGTATGGCATGTAAAGATCTTCTCCCATTCTGTGAGGGGTCTCTTGGTTTGGGTAGTGGTTTCTTACACCCACATTTCTTGATTCATGACTACATCACTCCAGTCTCTGATTTAGTTGTGATAACTTTTTCTCAGAATTTGACACTTATTTATTGCTTATAGAAGGGCCTTTGAAATTACACTGGGCCTGGCTGGACAGTCCAGGATGTTCTTCTTTTATTTTTTAAAAAGATGCATTTATTATATACTATAGAGAGTTTTATATGAGGCAGACAGAAGGAGAGACAAGCCAGAGCACCACTCTGATATGTGCACCATCAGGAATCAAATCAGGAACCTCAGGCATGAAAGTCTGATGCTCTGCTAGTTGAGTTGTTTTCATTTTTTTTAATGTGGTGCTAGAACCTTGTACATGTGTGACCACAGCTGAGCTACTTTCCCTGGGCCATTTTTTTTTCTTTTTTGTTTTTTAATTTTTATTTTATTTATTTATTGGACAGAGATAGCCAGAAATCAAGAGGAAGGGGAAAGAAGAGAGGGAGAGAAACAGAGACACACTTGTAGCATTGTTTCACCACTTACAAAGCTTTCCCCCTACAGGTGGGGACTGGGGGCTTGAACCTGGGTCCTTGCACATTGTAACATGTGCACTTAACCAGGTATGCCACCATCCAGCCCTGGGGTCAATTCTTACTGATTTTTTACCCTCATTTTTTTTTTTTATTTGAAAGAGAGAGAGGGAGATACAGAGATACTTCACTGCCCAAGAATTTCACCTGGTGCTGTCCGTGGTATTCCTATGTGGAGCTGAGGCTTGAACCCAGGGACTCACACATGGAAGGCATGCACTTAACTGAGTAAGCCATCTCCCAGCCACATCAAGAAGATATATGACTTAATCATACCTGCAAAGTTCCTTTTCTCATGTCTTATGGTGTTGAGGATTAAATGAGACAAGTTCAACTCTTGACACATTGTAGATACCGATCAGTTTCAGATTCCCCATCATTCCTATGCTGCCTTTCCCAGACTTTAGCTGTTTTTCACCCACCTTGTGAAAAACAGGCTTGTGGCCAAATGTGGGAGATGGTGTTTTGGATATGAACGGTTTTGCCCACAGCTTGGGTGGCCCTTTCCAAAGTGAGTCTGATATGTTCTGACAAAAACATACAGCTCGATACCTCATGAGAAGAATGAGTCACTGGTGATGAGGTGCCTTCCCCCAGGAAGACTTCACCTCGGGTTGCATTCTGAATTTTCTCATTTCTAGGGAAGTGACTCAGGGCACAGCACAATGAGTAGGTGGGCTGAGCGCTGAATTTTGTTATCTTCATTTGTCCCCTGCTGGTGCAATCTCTTTCCTTGTCCTGTTGGTAATTGTACAGGGAGGGAGAAGGATATGATACTGGCTTAGGAAGAGAGGGACAAGAGACTTGGAGCAGTGGACAGTGTTTCTTGATTCATATGGCTAAGATTCCAGAACAGTGAGCAAGTGCATAGCGGAGTGATCTTCTTTCAGAATGGCTCCTTTAGCCTTCCTTATTTCTCCCTTTGAGGCCTTTAAGCCTACCCAGCCCAGCCTTTAGGGAAAGTCAAACAAAGGCTAGAGGTGTGGATTCTTGGGGGTGAAAGTTCTATGGTTTTGTCAATATTTCCTTTTTATAAATAAAAAATTTAAAAAGAAAGAAAGAAAGAAAGTTTCTAGAACTAGTTGTTTCCTGCATTTATTTGTTCTTGGGTGGGCAGGGCAGAAAGGAGGCTAATTCCCAAAGAGGCCAACTGTTGTCATTGTCCTTAACTTTGCACCTTAAAAAAAATTTTTTTTTTATTTATAAAAAGGAAGCATTGACAAATCCATAGGATAAGATGGGTGCAACTCCACACAATTCCCACCACCAGAACTCCTTATCCCATCCCCTCCCCTGATAGCTTTCCTATTCTCTAACCCTCTAGGAGTATGGACCCAAGGTCATTGTGGGATGCAGAAGGTGGAAGGTCAAGAACAGAAAGGGAAACTAAAAGCAGGATTTGACTAAATTTGGAGTAGGGCACCAAAGTAACAACTTTGGGTTGAGGGTGAGGGTGTTAGGCTTCATGGGGTGGGGGTTGGGGGGACGGTGGGTGGGATGGGACACAGTCTTTTGGTGGTGGGAATGGTCTTTATGTACACTCCTATTAACTTGTAGTCATATAAATCACTATTTAATTAATATGAGAGGGAAAAATTGATTGAATGTCTCAAACTTTTTAAAGCAAAGACTGAGTCTTTTTTTTTATATTTAAGAAAGGAGACATTAACAAAACCATAGAATAAGAGGGGTACAATTCTGCACAATTCCCATAACCCGATCTCCATATCCCATCCCCTCCCCTGATAGCCTTCCCATTCTCTGTCTCTCTGAGAGTATGGATCCAGGGTCGTTGTGGGTTGCAGAGGGTGGAAGGTCTGGCTTCTGTAATTGCTTTCCTGCTGAACATGGGCGTTGTCTGGTTGATCCATGCTCCCAGTCTGCCTCTTTCTTTCCCTAGTAGGGTGGGGCTCTGAGGAAGCGGAGCTCCAGTACACATTGATGGGGTCTTCTGTCCAGGGAAGTCTGGTCAGCATCTTGCTGGCATCCGGAACCTGGTGGCTAAAAAGAGAGTTAACATACAAAGCCAAATTGTTGAACAATCATGGACCTAAAAACTGGAATAGTGCAGATGAAGTGTTGGGGGGTATTCCCTGCATGCTCTTGTGTACTTCTGCTTTCAGGTGTATATTTTTCCCCTAGTTTATGGGCACGTGTGAACCTATGCTCTATCTCAGGGGACCTGGACTATATCTAGGTTTGGGAACTTTATTGGGGAGTGGAACACCTGGAATGGAATTAGAGAATACTATGAAAGGAAAGGTCTCACCCGAGTGGTGAAGCTGAAGGGTTGTCATTCCACACCTGAAGTCTCTGGTCACAGTCTGAAGTGAAGCATGCTGGGGTGGCAATCGTTGCGTTGATTAGGTTGCGATCTGCGGATGCAATATTATTTGATTTGAATTGAGAGCAGCATGCAGAAAAGTGGGCCCCACCCTAAGGTTCCAGGACTGGGGGAAATATAGGCTCTATAGTGGAAATGTGAGGTTCCTGTTGTCTTAGGGTTCAAGAAGACAATGGATAGTTATTGTTATCGTCACATTGTTTGGTGATAGGGTTAACTTTGGAAAGTCCCTTTGTTAGGGTTTGGGGTATAGTACCCAGCATCTTATAGGTGTGCTACCAGTTGCTTCTGTTCTCCCTGGTCTAGGCTTTTGGGAGAGACAACATATCAAAGACAGCTTATGTATTAAAAAGAAGACTGAGTCTTTTTATTATCAGATTAATATTTCACTTCTGTGCTGGGGAGCTGGGTCTAGAAACAGGACTAGAACAGCAGTCACTGAGAACAGAGGCTGGACAGGGCAGCAAAATTCAGTGGTGGAACGAACGTGTGATCTGGATGGCAGGCAGCTCCAGTTCAAATGCCAGCTTTATCACTGTTGAACTCTGGGCAGACCGCAGTATTTCCTGCAGGGGAGTTGCTTCAAAAGCGGTGAAGCAGGTCTGCAGGTGTCTATCTTTCTCTCCCCCTCTATCTTCCCCTCCTCTCTCCATTGCTCTCTGTCCTATCCAACAATGATAGCAACAATAATAACTACAATAAAACAACAAGGGCAACAAAAGGGAATAAATGAATGAATGAATGAATAAATAAATAAATAGAACTAAAGAAAGAAAGAAGAAAAGAGAGAGACTTGTGCCAGTTGCAATACCATTAACAAGTTATTTGCATACTTGCTTTGTCCTATCAGCCAGCACTGATCATTTTAATAATTTAAATTTTACTCTCCTTCCTCCATTTAACAATTTGGGCTCCTTTATCAAAGATTAGATGCCCATATGTGTGGGGGTTTATTTCTGGACTTACAATTCTGTTCCACTGGCCCGTGTATTTTTATTCTAGTACCAGGATGTTTTGATTATGATGACATTATAATACAGTTTGAGATCTGGGAGTGTGATTCTTCCATTTCTGTTTCTTTTCCTCAAGATTGTTTTGGTGATTCTAGGTGTTTTCTGATTCCAGATAAATTATTACAATTTTTGTTCTATTCTCTTAAAGAAACGGTGCGACTTTGATGGATATCACATTAAATTTGAATATGGTTGTGGGTAGAATATTCATTTTGATGATCTAATCTTTGATAAAGGGCCTAAATTGTTAAATGGAAGAAGGAGAGTCTCTTCAATAAATGGTGCTGGGAAAACTGGGTTGAAACATGCAGAAGAATGAAACTGAACCACATTATCTCACCAAAAAACAAAAGTCAATTACAAATGGATCAAGGACTTGGATGTTAGACCAGAAACTATCAAATATTTATAAGAAAATATTGGTGGAACAGTTTCCCACCTCAAGGGCATCTTTGATGACACAAACCCAATTACAAGGAAAATGAAATAAAAAACAAATCAATGGGACTACATCAAATTGAAAAGCTTTTGCACAGCAAAAGAAACCACTACCCAAATGAAGAGACCCCTCACAGAATGCGAGAAAATCTTTACATGCCATACATCAGACAAGAGGCTAATAACCAAAATATATAAAGAGCTCACCAAAATCAGCAACAAAAAAGCTAATGACCCAATCCAAAAGTTGGCAGAGGATATGAACAGAAGATATTCACTAGAGAAGTGATTCAAAAGGCCAACAAACATATGAAAAATTGCTCCAGGTCACTAATTGTCAGAGAAATACAAATAAAGACAACAATGAGATACCAACTCACTCCTGTGAGATTGCCATACATCAAAAATGACAGCAGCAACAAATGCTGGAGAGGTTGTGGGGACAAAAGAACCCTCCTACACTGACAGTGGAAATGTAAATTGGTCCAAGCCCTTTTGAGAGCAGTCTGGAGAACTCTCAGGAGGCTAGAAATGGACCTACCCTATGATCCTGCAATTTCTCTCCTGGGGATATATCCCAACAAACCAAACACAGCCATTCAAAAAGATTTGTGTATATCTACATTCATAGCAGCACAATTTGTAATAGCCAAAACCTGGAAGCAACCCAGGTGCCCAACAACAGATGAATGGCTGAGAAAGTTGAGGTATATATACACAATGGAATATTACTCAGCTATTAAGAATAATGGAACCACCCTCTCCAACCCATCTTGGATGGAGCTAGAAGGATTTACGTTAAGTGAGATAAGTCAGAAAGACAAAGATGAGTATGGATGATCCCACTCATAAACAGAAGTTGAGAAAGAAGAACAGAAAGGGAAATTCAAAGCAGAATTTGACTGAGTTAGGAGGATTACACCAAAGTAAAAAACTCTGGGTGGAGGGTGAGGGTAGATTTTCAGCTTCACAATAGGGGTTGAGGGTTGGGGTATAGACCTTTGGTGGCGGGTATGGTGTTGATCACTACTTAACCAATATGAGAGGGGAAAATAGATCGAATATCTCAATCTTTTTGATGCATAGACCCCAGTTCTGAATATATATTCCTTTAATCTAAGCATTTAAGGCTTCAAATTGATAACCTGATTGAATTTTAATTGTGGGTTTAAATTGTTAATACATTTCTAATAATGATTTTTAAAAAAATATTAAATCATCTATAATCTTAGACCAGAGAAACCAGAAACAACTAACAGCATCACTATATTATATAGACCTATATGTAAATAGCATTAAACATCATAAATCACGTTGAGGTCTTGTATGATACAGAAAATCCTAATAATGGATTTTTCAAAGTCAACCAAATTTCCAAATAACTTGGCTATAATAATAACTATTGAGGGGCAGAGCCAAAATGGTGGCTTGGAGACAACACCTGGTGTGAGCTCTGTAAGGAGGCTGCTTTACACCTGGAAATTTCAGGTGAGGGCCAGTGGTGGAGGAGGAGTGCATGGGGGGAGGGGAGGGAGTCAGGGTGGAACCAAGGAAGACCCCTATAACCCACCCTAGGGCTGGCAAATGAAGTCCAAAAAGGATAAAAGAAACATGGATTCAGCCAGGGTTTTTTGATTTTGCACTCATTTGTGAATTATCCTGTGGAAGAAATCTGACTTGGAGTGGTGTCTCTCTCTCTGGTTTCTTTCCTTTCTTTTCCCACTATCTCTAGAATTTATAGTTGACAGTTGATTTTTGTAATTGTAATTGTCTATTCTTGCTTTGTCCTTTTTTTGTTTGTTTGTTTTGTTTTGTTTTTGGAGTGAAGGTGCTGCTTGGCTAACTGATTTTGGTTGAACAACATTAATCTTTGCTTTGGTTGCTATTGTCGTACTTTCTGAGGTTTGTGATTTCATTTGTGAAAAGACTTTAGTTTAGTGTGGCTTGTACTCACACAACACAACGACCAAAAGATGACAGGACAGAAAAATACAAACCACACAAATAAAAAAAAAGGTTAAATTAAGAGCAATTAAAACAGCTACCACAATGAATTGGGAGAGTAGCCCAGACGAAACTCCAAATAAGCCAGAAGCAACTAAAAATGAGGAAAATATACAAACATTAATTAATTTGTTATCATAGGAGTGGGTAAAAGGCTATCAGAAATAGGGAAATAACAGATGAGACCCTCAAAGAAAATACTAGCTACTTAGAGGTAATTAGAGAACTGAAAGCTGAAATAGCTGAGCTAAGAGGCCAGGCAGTAGAACAAGCTGATATTGTAACTGAGCAAGGTAAATAAAAATGGCTGAATTGAAGAAGGAAGCTGAGGGGAGGGAAAGCAGATTAACAGAATCAGGAAATAGAATTAGCCAGAGGAGGAGCTATAGAAAACTAAGAAGGAGGTAAAAGAGCTAAAAAAGAAACTGAGAGACATTGAAAAACAACAACATAGGGGTGATCTCAAAAGAAGTAACATTCACATAATTGGCCTACCAGAGGAAGAGAGGAAGGGGAAGAAAGCATCCTAAATAAAACAATAGGAGAAAACTTCCCCACCCTAAACAGAAAGGACATTAAGATTCAAGAGGCCCAGAGAGTCCTAACAGAATCAACCTGAAGACACCAGGACACATCATAGTTACAATGAAAAGAAGTAAGGATAAAGAAAGGATCTTGAAGTCTGCAAGAGAAAAACAAAAAGTCACATACAGGGGAAACCCCATAAGACTATCAGCAGATTTCTTGACACAAACCCTAAAAGCCTGAAAAGAATGGCAAGATATCTAACAAACTCTCAGTGAAAAAGGGTTTCAACCAAGGATAGTACATCCTGCTAGACTGTTGTTCAGATTAGGTGGTGGATAAAAACCTTCTCAGACAAGCAATAGTTAAAGGAGGCAACTATGGGGGGCCAGGCAATAATTCAGTGGGTGAAGTGCAAATGGCACCAAGTGCAAGGACAGGCATAAGGATCCTGATTCGAGCTCTAGTTCCCTACCTGTAGGGGAGTCACTTTACAAGCAGTGAAGCAGGTCTGTAGGTGCCTATCTTTCTCTCCCCTTCTCTGTCTTCTCCTCCTCTCTCGATTTCTCTCTGTCCTATCCAACAACTATAGTAATAACAACAACAACAAGGGCAACAAAAATGGGGGGAAAAATAGCCTCCAGGAGCAGTGGATTCATAATGCAGGCACTGAGCCCTAGCGATAACCCTGGAGGCAAAAAAAAAAAAAGAAAAGAAAAAGGCAACTATCACCAAGCCTGCCCTGAAAGAGGTTCTAAAGGCCTCCTATAAACATGAACAGCATCACCAAAAACTCGCCATATATCAAAACAAACAAAAAAATGTTGAATAATAACTATCTGCTGCCTTCTTAAACCCTAAGACAGCAGTAACATTCCCCATTCTCTATAAAACCCATATTTCCCCCAGCCCTAGAACCTCTGGGACATGTCTCATTTTTCAGCAGGCTTCTCCCGACCCATACCAATTGATACTCCATCTGCTCATCTCAACCTAATCAATGTAATCAGTATCATCTCTACATGTTTTACTTCAGACTGTGTCCACAGATGACAGGCCTGTGATGTCAACCCTTCAGTTACAGTACTCTGGTGAGACTGTTTCTAGCTCATAGGACTCCTTAATTCCATTTTGGGTAGTGCACTTCCTAACAAACCTCCAATACCTAGATGTGAACTGGGATCCTTAGGCTGGTCCTTGGGCTTTGCTTAAGCCATTGCACTACTGCCCAACTCCCCAAGCTTCCTAGCCCTATTTCCAACCCTGACACCATCTCTCCAGATAATACCTTTGGACCACCTGCATGTCAGCTCAGGCAAAAACAGTAAAGTCATGAGTCCCTTGGAATATACCTAAAATAGAATTACTAACTTTTTCCAAAATGGAGACCCCAAATCTCATCTACAATATTCTTGCCTTTAGGCTCCTGATTAGTCAACAATTTGTTCTGCTTTGTATCTTAATTCTTTTTCAACCACCAGATTCCAGATGCTACCATGATGCCAATCTGACTTCCCTGGGCAGATGACCTCACTAATGTACCCTGGAGCTCCATCTCTCCAGAGCCCTGCCCCACTAGGGAAAGATATAAATAGGCTGGGAGTTTGGCTTGACTTGCCAACACCCATGTTCATCAGAGAAGCAATTACAGAAGCCAGACCTCCCACCTTCTACACCCATAATGATCTTGGGTCCACAATCCTAGAGAGATCCCAGTGGAGGGGATGGGATACAGAACTCTGATGGTGAGATATGTGTGGAATTTTACCCCTTTTGTCCTATGGTTTTGTCAATATTTTCTAATTTTTATTTTATAAATAAATTTAAAAAATAATTTAAATTTTACTAATACATTAAGTACCTCATAGTTAACTTAGTTTTTGTCTTTTCTACAGTAAAGGCAAACAGGGTGTTCCAATGAGTAAAAGTTGATCAGAACTTGGATGGGATAATTTCTTTGAAGAGGGAACTTAGAAAGAAAACAAACAAACACACATTTTGTAAATATGTTGAAAATTAAGGATGTTGTTCTTCCTGTCCAGTGATGCCACTTCTCTTTTTTGAGGTCTTCATTTTATATATTTTGTTCAGTTCCTTTGTCTGTAGCACTTGTGGATCTGAAATGTGGAAGTTCCCCTAATGTGATGATGACTGAATAGCTGGAGCCAAGCTTTTGATGAAACTTCAGTTCAATTTCTTTAGTTTTATTTTAATTTTTTGACAGAAATTTAGAGAGAAGGGGGAGATAGGGAGAGATGAGGGAGACAAAAAGGAAGAGGGAGTGGGAGAGGGAAAGAGAGAGCTGCAGCACTGCTTCACCCCCACTGCAGGTGGGGACTGGAGGCTTGAACCCAGGTCTTTGAACATGGTGATGTGTATGCTCTTCCAAGATCACTACCACCTGCCCCCTTTCCTCAGATCAATTGTTATGTCTCTTTGACTGTGCATTTTTCAAGAAAAACCTTCTAGTTCTCAGGAAGAATATAACTTTCTCCAGCAATGTGCTGAAGATTATGAGACTCAGTTTATCCACCTGTAAAATGTGAGGTGGTAAACTGAGGCAATCTCCACAGGACCCTCCATTTGAAAGGGAACTGCAGCTTCATGGGTCTTAAAAGAGCAAGGATTTGTTGACAAAACATGTCTTGGGAGGGGGAGGAGGAGAAGGAGGAGGAAGAGGAAGAGGAGCAGGAAGAGGAAGAGAAGGCTAGTCTAGACTAAACAGCTTCATTATTCTCAGTGTCCTACTTGCTCATTCCAGGTACCTACTAAATGTCAGAGAATTAAGGATCCAAGCAAGAGAAGCAACCTGGGAGGGAGGTGGTATAGTGGTAGAGTTAGACTTTCAAGTATGAGGTTTGAGTTCAGTCCCTGGTGCTGCATATGCCAGACTGATGCTCTGGGTCTCTCTCTCTCTCCATATATATTTTTTCTTTTTTATTTTATTTTATGTTTTTAATCTATGTATTTATGAAATAGAAGCACTGACAAGACCATAGGCTAAGAGGGGTACAATTCCCACTACCAGAGCTCCGTATCCCATCCCCTCCCCTGATAGCTTTCCTATTCTTTAACCCTGGGTATGGACCCAGGGTTACCAAGGGGTGCAGAAGGTAGAAGGTCTGGCTTCTGTAATTACTTCTCCGCTGAACTTCTCCGCATTGACAGGTCTATCCATACTCCCACCCTACCTCTCTCTTTCCCTGGTGGGGCAGGACACATTGGTGGGGTCATCTGTCCACGGAAGTCCAGTTGGCATCATGGTAGCATCTGGAACCTGGTGTCTGAAAGTTGTTGATTAATCATGAACCTAAAGGCTGGAATATTGCAGATGAAGATTTGGGGTCTCTGTTTTGGAAATAGCTAGTAGGTCTATTTTAGGTATATTCCAAAGGGCCCATGACTTTATTAGTTTTTGCCTGAGCCTGACATCTGATATGCCAGGTGGACCCAAGTTATTGTCTGGGGAGATTATGTCATGGCTGGAAAAAGGGCTAGAAAGCTGGATCAGGGAAGAGAGTAGCTCCCAAATATGGGAAAGGTATGTAAATATTGTTGACTATAATCCCCATCGATTTGATCTGGGGCCCATATTCAGCTTAGGAGCCTATGTGACCTTTTCATCCCTGTAGGTCCAAACTTGCATTCTGTGGTAGGATACAAGAGAAGGGAATTAAATACAAGGTAGGTCAGAAGTTATAGATTCCCTGCCCCCATCCTCAACATATCCTTAGAGATATTGAGGACCATGAGTTTCATACTCTCCAGGGTCAAGGAGTTTGAGTCTGTTTTATTTATTTACAAAGTCTTTTGTTTACTTAATTTGAAGTAGAGGGGAGGGAGGGAGGGCGGGAGAGAGAGAAAAGAAGAGGAGAAGAGAAGAGAAGAGAAGAGGTCATTCTGGTATACATTGCATGTAACAGTGTAGCACTGGAGACTGACCCAGAGGCCCAAGAAATAAAAGTCCTAAGCTCTAGGAGCTTAGGTATTTGCTCAAATGCAAAGTTTTCAGACACCCCCACCCCCTCAGTACCTCTCAACTGTGTCATACAAGGGACTGCAAATAGGATCTGTCACCTGCAAATCCCACATGCTTTCTCCCTCACCTACTTTATTTAGCTTCCCAAGAATTACTGTTTTCTTCACTTCAACTCCCCCTCCATTTGCTTCACCCTTCACTGAATGTATCGTTTGCAATTCTCTCTAGCACTTTTACTTATTGCTGTGTGTTTCCCTTACTAGAATATAAATTCTAAGATGGAAGAGAATGCATTTGATACTCATTTTTCTATCTCCAGTTTCTAGAAGATGGTAGGCATACAAGACCCATTAATGAAGTGATAGGTAGTTCTCAGGCTGGGCATATGGTGAGAGACAGCCAGTCTGCCAGCCCTTGGGATACATCTATTAATTTCCTTTATAAAAATGATCCTATATCATACAGAGTGAAGGAAGACTGTGAAGTCATTAAATCCAGGTGGCAGAAAGATATTGGTTGACATAGGAAGGCATTTAGACTATGTTGATGAGGGAAGCATCAAGTTTCAAGCTTTGGGCAGGGGTAGATAGCATAATGGTTATGCAAAGAGTCTCTCATGCCTGAAGCTCCAAAGTCCCAGGCTCAATCCCCTGCACCACTATAAACCAAAGCTGATTAGTGTTCTGGTAAAAAAAAAAAAATTCAAAATTCAACATAAATTACTCATTACACTGAGTTACTAAGCCAATTAAAAGATTTACTACATGCAAGTATATAGAACAGTATCTAGTCAATAGAATTTTTTTTTTTTTTTGCTACCAGGGCTGTCTCTGAGACTCACAATGCTCACTGCTCCTGGAATTTTTTTTTTTAGATTTTTAAAAAAATTTTTTAAAAATATTTTATTTTATTTATTTATTCCCTTTTGTTGCCCTTGTTGTTTTATTGCTATAGTTATTATTGTCGTCATTGTTGGATAGGACAGAGAGAAACGGAGAGAGGAGGGGAAGACAGAGAGGGGGAGAGAAAGATAGACACCTGCAGACCTGCTTCACTGCCTGTGAAGTGACTCCCCTGTAGGTGGGGAGCCGAACCGGGATCCTTATGCCGGTCCTTGTGCTTTGCGCCACCTGCGCTTAACCCGCTGCGCTACAGCCCGACTCCTGGAATTTTTTTTTAAAACTTAAATTAAATCAAAAATTATTTTAAAGTAGCTTTTATTTCTGTACACCCTTCTTCTTCTCCTTCTTCTCCTCCTCCTCCCCCTCTTCCCCCTCCTCCCCCTCCTCCTCCTCTTCCTCCTCTTCCTTCTTCTTCTTCTTTTTGTCTCCACGGTTATCACAGGGGCTCTGTGCCTGCACTATGAATCCACTGCTCTTGGAGGCTATTTTTTCCCCTTTTGTTGCCCTTGTTGTTTATTGTTGTTATTAAATTAAAATTTTTATAGAGACAAAGAGATATTGAGAGGGAAGAGAGGGGATCAGAGGGGTTCCTGGAAGATGGCGGACTGAGAAGCTGCTAGTGGGAGTGGCGTGAGCTCTGATCACATCTTCTGGAAACGGTTCCAGATGCCACCAGGATGCTGGCCAGACTTCCCTGGATTGAAGACCCCACCAATGTGTCCTGGAGCTCAGCTTCCCCAGAGACACACCTTACTGGGGAGGGAGAGAGGCAGACTGGGAGTATGGACTGACCAGTCAACGCCCATGTTCAGCGGGGAAGCAATTACAGAAGCCAGACCTTCTACCTTCTGCAACCCTCAATGACCCTGGGTCCATGCTCCCAGAGGGCTAGAGAATGGGAAAGCTATCATGGGAGGGGGTGGGTTATGGAGATTGGGTGGCGGGAATTGTGTGGAGTTGTACCCCTCCTACCTTATGGTTTTGTTCATTAATCCTTTCTTAAATAAAAAAATTTTTAAAAAAAAGGGAAGAGAGGGAGAGAGAGAAGAGAGAGAGAGACCTGTAGCACTGCTTCACAATTTGTGAAGATTTCCTGCTTGAGCCTAGATCCTTGTGCATGGTAAAGTGTGTACTCTATTGGGTGCATCACTGCCTGGCCTGGAAATGAAAATTTTGCTGATATGTAGTTAGTGAGTCATTTCTCATCTATATGGTTTGTTTATTTGTTTATGAAAAAACAAGATAGAGTGCCCAAAGGGGCCAGACAGTGGTGCACCTGGTTAAGCGCGCACATTACAGTGCACAAGGATCTAGGCTCAAGTCCCTGGTCCCCACCTGTGGGGGAAAAGCTTCATGAGTGGTGAAGCAGGGCTGCAGGTGTTTCTGTCTCCTCTCCTCTCTATCTCCCCCTCTTCTCAATTTCTCTCTGTCTCTATCCAATAACAAATAAATAAATACGTTTAAAAATTTTAAAAGAGGGAGTTGGGCAGTAGCTCAGCGGGCTAAGCACACGTGGTGTGAAGCGCAGGGATGGGCGTAAGGATCCCGGTTTCAGCCCCCAGCTCCCCACCTGCAGGGGAATCGCTTCACAGGCGGTGAAGCAGGTCTGCAGGTGTCTATCTTTCTTTCCCTCTCTCTGTCTTCCCCTCGTCTCTCCATTTCTCTCTGTCCTATCCAACAATGATGACAACAATAATAACTACAACAACAATAAAAACAACGAGGGTAACAAAAGGGAAAATAAATAAAATTTAAAAAAATTTTTTTTTAATTAAAAGAGAGAGAGAGAGAGAGAACCTGAGCATCATTCTGGCATGTGTCATGCTGAGGACTGAATTCAAGACCTCATGCTTGAAGGTCTAATGCTTAATCCAATATGCCACTTCTAGGCTACTTATCTCTCTTTTTAAGAAAAATATATTTATTTATTTATTTATTATTGGCTAGAGACTGAGAGGAATTGAGTAGGGAGGAGTAGAGAGGGGGGGGAGAGAGACAAAGAGACACCTGCAGCCCTGCTTCACCACTCATGAAGTTTTCCCCTGCAGGTGGGGACTTGGATCTTGAACCCGGGGTCTTGTGCACTGTAATTTGTGTGCTTAACTAGGTGTGCCATTGCCTGGCTCTCCTACTTAGCTCTGGCTTGTGGTGGTGCAGGGAATTGAACCTGGGACCTCAGAGCCTCAGGCATTAGAGTCTGTTTCTATAACCATTATGCATGTCTCTTACTGTAGTGTCTTTTTGCTTGTTTGTTTGTTTGTTTAGATAGAGACAAAGAGACAGAGGAGGCGAGTGAAAAGGACACAGCAACAAAACTTCCTTCAGTGTGTTGGAGGCCAGGCCTGCACGTGGTAAAGCAGCATACTACGCAAGTGAACTATTTTTGTAGTGTCTTTTACTATCTACTCTCCATGTGTATGTGTGATGTGTACTGTATCCCTCTCTCTATAAAACACACACACACACCACACACACACACACACACACACACACACACACACACACACACACACACACACACACACAGAGCCTGGAGAGGTGAAGTCCCAGCAATGAAAAAAAAATTTTTTTTCCTTGGGTTCTGTAAGACTTCTGTATTCTAAGAATACTTTCTAGGGGCTGGGTAGTGACGCACCTGGTTGAGCGCACATGTTCCAATGTGCCAAGATCCTGGTTCAAGACCCCGGTCCCCACCTGCAGGGGGAAAGCTTTACGAGTGGTGAAGCAGTGCTGTAGGTGTCTCTGTCTCTCTTCCTTTCTATCCCCCCTTCCCTCTTGATTTCTGGCTGTCTCTATTCTATAAGTCAATAAAAGTAATTTTAAAAAGTTTAAGGGAGTCGGGCGGTGGCGCAGTGGGTTAAGCGCACGTGGCGCAAAGCGCAGGGACCGGCGTAAGGATCCCGGTTCGAGCCCCCGGCTCCCCACCTGCAGGGGAGTCGCTTCACAGGCGGTGAAGCAGGTCTTTCTCTCCCCTCTCTCTCTGTCTTCCCCTCCTCTCTCCATTTCTCTCTGTCCTATCCAACAACAAGGCAAAGTCAACAATGGCAATAATAACCGCAACAAGGCTGCAACAACTAGGGCAACAAAAAGGGGGAAAAATGGCCTCCAGGAGCGGTGGATTTATGGTGCAGGCACCGAGCACAGCAATAACCCTGGAGGGGGGGAAAAAAGTTTAAATAAAGAATACTTTTCTCTGTTCCTTGTGATTGCAAATGATTGCTGATCAAGGTGCAAGTCCCATTGACTTGACCAGATAGGGTGCTCCTCCCAAAGTGGGTAGGAGTAAGAGGAGCCAGAGCTAGAGAGTCCCAGTCAAAGCCCCCCCCCCCCCATTTCAAAGGGCTGGGGTAGAAAATGGAAGACAGAGTTAAAAGTCAGTGTCAGGGACCTAGAGCTGACTGTCACAGAAAAGAAGGTTAAATTCAGTTTGAGAAAGTGTCCTAGGAGGCAGTCAACTTCAGTTTTTCACAATTTTGCTTGTTGAATTCTACAACCTGTGATGAACAGTTGGCTTGAAGGGATACAGTGAGGGTGAGCTGGAGGTCGAGCAGCAGGCAGATTGCTTGACTTTTCAGCCTGTGGTCCTGAGCTTGATTGTTGGGACTACATATGCTCGAATTACTCAGTCTCTCTCTCCCTCTCTATTATTAGCAAATAAATAAGTACATTTTATTTAAAAGTTGCAACATGAAGGAGTACAACAGAAAGGTGGGGGCCGGGGACTCAAATTTAGGTCCTGGCACATTGAAACATGTGCGCTCAACCAGGTGCGCCACTACCCAGCCCCTAGAAAGTGGCCACCATATCTCCAGCCATTGATTTTTATTGAATTGTTTTTGGAGTGGGACTTTAGAGTCAGAAGATTAGATTTTGGTTTTTAATACTTTATCTATTTACTTATTTATTGGGTGGATACAGAAATTGAGAGGAGAGGGGAGATAGAGAGGGAGAGAGACAGAAAGACCCCTGTAGCCCACCTTCACCACTTGTGAAGCTTCTTTCTTCCTGCAGGCAGGGACCAGGAGTTTGAACACGGGTCCTTGTGCTTGAGAATGTGTGCATTCAACCAGGTGCACCCCCATCTGGACCAAGAAGATTTGATTTTGTTATCAGCTTTCAGCAGTTTTATCCATGGTGGTGATATTTAGCCCTGCCATCAACCATGTCAAGCATGCCAGGGAGTAGGAAGGTGCAGTTACAGGCAAAGATGTGCCCAAAATGTCCCCGCAGACTTACTACCTTTAAGGGAAGGAATAGTTGCAGGAGGAGGAGCTGTAGTAAGAGCCTGTTGGGGAAGAAAAGGCTCTCATCAGCATGCCAGCACCCCCGACATCTTTTTCCTCCTCTTCATCTTCCTCTTCCCCTTCTTTCTCCTCTTCTCCCTCCTCCTCCTCCTTCCTTCCTTTCTTTTATTCTCCTCCTCCTCCTCCTCTTCCTTCTTCTCCTTTTTAAGATAGGGACATGGAGGCAGAATAAGAGTGAAAGAAACTGAAACTTTCTTCAATGTGCTGGAAACTGAGTTTGAGCCTGGGCTGTGCACATGGCAAAGTAGTACACTATCCAAATGAGCGATGCCATAGTCCCCCCAGCTATTTTGACTTTTCTTAGATGTAGATGCCGGGACCCCACTTCTTTGACAGTCCCATTTCCTGGGTTGTGAGTCCTTTACAGATTAGATTTTTAAAATTTATTATTGGATAGAGACAGAGAGAAATTAAGAAGGGAGGGGGAGATAGAGAGGGAGACAGACAAAGAGACACCTGCAGCTCTGCTTCACCACTTGTGAAGCTTTCCCCCTGCAGGTGGGACCAGGGGATTGACCCTGGGTCATTGTGCACAGTAGTGTGTGCACTTAACCAGGAGCCTGAATGGCCAGGATGAATCATAAAACCTACCACTAGCTAATTTTGTGACTTCAGACACAACAACTTTGTTTTTATTAGTGATTTAATAATAATAATCAACAAGATTGTGGAACAAGAGGGGTACAAGTCCATACAATTCCCACCACCAGAATTCTATATCCCATCCCCCCCCCCCATTGGAAGCTTCCCTATTCTTTTTTTTTTTTAATGATATGGCCTTTTATTTTATTTTTAATTTTTATTTATAAAAAGGAAACACTGACAAAAAACATAGGATAAGAGAAGTACAACTCCACACAATTTCCACCACCAGCGCTCCGTATCCCATCCCCTCCCCTGATAGCTTTTCTTTTCTTTATCCCTCTGGAAGTATGGACCCAGGGTCATTATGGGGTGCAGAAGGTGGAAGGTCTGGCTTCTGTAATTGCTTCCCCACTGAACATGGGCATTGGCAGGTCGATCCATACTCCCAGCCTGTCTCTTTCTCTAGTGGGGTGGGGCTCTGGGGAAGCAGGGCTCCAGGACACATTGGTGGGGTGATCTGCCCAGGGAAGTCAGGTTGGCATCACGGTAGCATCTGGAACCTGGTGGTTGAAAAAAGAGTCAACATGTAAAGCCAAACAAATTGTTGACTAATCATGAACCTAAAGGCTGGAATAGTGCAGATGATGAGTTGGGGGGGGGGGTTGTCTCTGTTTTGTAGATAGTTAGTAGGCCTATTCTTTATCCCTGTGAGAGTGTGGGCCAAAGATCTTTATGGGGTACAGAGGTGGGAGGTCTGGCTTCTGTAATTGCTTCTCTGCTGGACCTGGGCATTGACAGGTCAATCTATACTACCAGACTGTCTCTATGTTTCCCTAGTGGGGCAGGGCTCCGGGGAGGTGGAGTTCTGGGACACATTGATGGGATTGTCTGTCTAGGGAAGTCTGGTTGGCATCAAGGTAAATCAGTTTTTATATATACAAAACTTTTAGGACAAGGCCTGGTACATAGTAAGCATTTTAGCAACTCTTAATATTATCTGTTCTCCTTATCAGATGGTGTAGGCATAGTTGGAGAGGGCATATGATACCTCATAAGCATTTTTCTCACACCATAAATAAAACAAACCTTTAACTACTGCACTTAAAAGTTGTCCTTCAGAAAAGTTTCCTTCAGGAGATTGCTAATTCCTGTATATATTACTCACTGGAGAAAAATCGCTTTCCTTCACACAGGGGAGGGAACTGTCCTTGTTTAGATAATGGTGGACTAAACTATCCAGAAGAGCAAAGGTGTCTTAGGCAATGGTTCAATTACCAGTAACAGGATCTTCACACATTAGTCCAAGCCAGAGACGACCCAAACTGCCCCTGCGGCTACAGACAGACTATGACCCACATAGTAAATGACTGCCACCTCTCCAGATTCAAAGGAGGTCTTGAAACTTTACATCAGGCTCAACCTGACACTGTTGACTGGCTACGGAAGAAGGGCAAACGCTAGAAGAAGAAGTCCAAGCAAGAAAGACATTTTGAGGGAGCCAAAGGGTGTGGGGGCTCGAAGGGGTAGGCAAAACTTGGATGAACTCATGGGTAGGAAGTAGTCAGGTCTCATGAGGAACTAGAATCAGGAACTAGAAACTTCAAAATAGATCCAGACTCCCATTCTTCCTCATCACTCCCTCTACCAACACCCTAGTCTTGGTCATCATCGTCTTCTTATCTGGACTATTGCAACATGCTTTCTGCTTCATCCTTTATTTCTCCCTCCCCGCTATCCGGTCTTTATACCACAGTCAGGGCAATCTTTAAGTTAAGTATTTATCTATTTTTTGTCCCTAGGATCTAGGCTCATTTTTTCAGAGAGAAAGCGGAAAAGACACTACAACAATGAAGCTTTCTTCAGTGCTGTGGATGCTGGGTTTGAAGCTGGGTGGCACACACAGCAAGGCAGGCACAATATTCAGATAAGTTATTTTGATAGCCCTGATCTTTTATTATTTTAAAGGATATTTATTTATTTATTTTTATGAGAAAGAGGGACAGAGAAAGAGTCCAGAGCACTGCTCTGGTATATACAGAGCAGGGGATTAAACTCAGACTCACCAGTCTTGTTCTCCTCCCACTGAGCCACCTTCCCAGCAGCCAGTGTAAGCTTTTAAAAAGGTAGTATTTTTTTTTTAGTATTTATTTATTCCCCTTTTCTGCCTTTGTTTTTTTATAGTTGTAGTTATTATTGATGTCGTTGTTGGATAGGACAGAGAGAAATGGAGAGAGGAGGGGAAGACAGAGAGGGAGAGCTCTCAGAAAGAGACACCTGCATACCTGCTTCACTGCTAGTGAAGCGACTCCCCTATAGGTGGGGAGCCAGGGCCTCAAACCGGGATCTTTATTCCAGGCCCTGCACTTTGCGCCACATGCGCTCAACCCACTGCGCTACTGCCCGATTCCCTAAAAAGGTAGTATTTTAAGGGGGTGGGGTGGTAGCGCAGCTGGTTAAGCGCACATGGCAGAAAGCACAAGGACCTGCGTAAGGATCCTGGTTCAAGCCACCAGCTCCCCACCTGCAGGGGGTCACGTCACAGGCGGTGAAGTAGGTCTGCAAGTGTCTTTCTCTCTCCATCTCTGTCTTCCCCTCCTCTCTCACTTTCTCTCTATCTTATCCAACAACAATGATATCAATGACAACGATAAAACAAGGACAACAAAGGGGGGAAAAATGGCTTCCAGGAGCAGTGGATTTGTAGTGCAGGCACTGAGCTCCAGAAATAACCCTGGAGGCAAAAAAAAAATAGTGTTTTAAAAATATAATAGGTGGCACAGTATTTTAAAAATATTACAGGTGGCACAGTTGGTTGAGTGCACATGTTACCATGCACAAGGGCCTAGATTCAAACCCCTGGTTCCCACCTATGGGGAGGAAGTTTCATGAGCAGTATAGCAGTGCTGCAGGTGTCTAGCTTTGTCTCTCTCTCTCTCTCTATATATATATATATATATATATTTCTCCCTTCCCTCTCAGTTTCCCTCTGTCTCTATCTAATAAAAGATAAATAAAAATATTTTAAATTTTACATTGTATTGTTTTTCTAAACAAATCCTTTCAGTGGTTTCATGCTAAGGTATAGAAGGACATGGCACTTTGGAGTAGGGCACCAAAGTAAAAACCCTGGGTTGAGGGTAAGGGTGGATGTTTGGCTTGGGGGGGGGGATGGGACGTAGTCTTTTGGTGGTAGGAATGCTGTACACTCCTATTAATTTGTAGTCATATAAATCACTATTTAATTAATATGAGAGGGGAAAATTGATTGAATGTCTCAAACTTTTTAAAGCACAGACTGCGTCTTTTTAATACATAGCCGACCAGACTTCCCTGGACAGATGACCCCACCAATGTGTCCTGGGTCTCTGCTTTCCCAGAGCCCTTCCCCACTAGGGAAAGAGAGAGACAGGCTGGGAGTATGGATTGACCTGTCAACACCCATGTTCAGTGGGGAAGCAATTACAGAAGCCAGACCTTCCACCTTCTGCAACCCACAATGACCTTGGGTCCATACTCCCAGAAAGTTAAAGAATAGAAAGGCTATGGGGGGGATGGGATGGGATGCAGAGTTCTGGTGGTGGGAACTGTGTGGAGTTGTACCCCTCTTATCCTACTCCTATCCTATGGTTTGGTCAATGTTTTCTTTTTATAAATAAAAAATTAAAAAAGAAGGACATGGCACATAGCAGACTCTCAATAAATGTGCTGACTGAATGGAAATACACCAGGATTTTCAGTAGATCACTCCCCCCTTTTTTTTCCTTTGAAGTTACAGGATTTCTTGTCTTTTTCAGTTTTGCAATTCTGTTCTACAGTCCTCTCTGACTAGCCTAGAGCTTTGCTTCAGCACCACTACTAAAACATCCCAGAGTTCTAATTCCAGAATTCCAGAACAGAAAAATTGATTAGTTCATCTTTGTGTGTGTATGTGCACGTGCGATTTAATAATTATTGATAAGATTGTGGGGTAAGAGGGATACAAGTCCATACATTTCCCACCACCAGAGTTCCATATCCCATCCTCTTCACTGGAAGTTTCCCTATTCTTTGTCTCTATGGGAGTATGGATCCAAGATCTTTATGGGGTGCAGAAGGTGGGAGGTCTGGCTTCTGCAATTACTTCATTGCCAGACATGGATATTGGCAGGCTGATCCATACCCCCAGCCTATTTCTATCTTTTCCTAGTGGGGCAGGGCTCTGGGGAGGTGTGGTTCCAGGACACATTGGTGAGGTCACCTGCCCAGGGAAGTCAGATTGGCATCATGGTAGCATCTGACTAGCCATCTTGAGTGAGGAGTCCACTGTGGTCCATTTTGTTGCGGTTGGGTGTTATGGAAGCTTGCTCCTGTGGGAAAGGCATTTTTAGAGAAGAGAAACACAGGGTAAACCATTAACTCCTGCTCAAAAAAAATGTTTACTACTTTATGGGCAGGGCTCAGATGTGGGGAGCTCTTAGTTCTCAGGGAGTCTAGTTCTCTAGGTTTGGGTGAGTAGTGTCAGCTTGTCAAGAAAATTACAAACAGAATTCAGGATATAAAATAAATATAGCTTTCAGAGCTTTATAACTATCAACTCAATCTTCTGAGCAATGCTACAAAGTAGATACTATTATTCCCATTTCACAGATGAGGATGTGGAGACACAAAAGAGTAAGAATTCCAGCCAAGCATTCCAAGCTCAGAACAAATTTGTCTTTCCTTAACCACCTAAAAAAAAATACTATTTCTCTCTTACTATGAAAGACATGAGGAGGAGGGGGTTGGGCGGTAGCCCAGCGGGTTAAGCGCACGTGGCGCAAAGTGCAGGGACCGGCTTGAGGATCGCGGTTCGAGCCCCTGGCTCCCCACCTGTAGGGGAGTCGCTTCACGGGCAGTGAAGCAGGTCTGCAGGTGTCTGTCTTTCTCTCCCCCTCTCTGTCTTCCCTTCCTCTCGCCATTTCTTTCTGTTCTATCCAACAACAATGATGATAACCACAATAACAATACAATACAACAAGGGCAACTAAAGGGGGGAGTGGCCTCCAGGAGCAGTGGATTTGTGGTGTAGGCACTGAGCCCCAGCAATAACCCTGGAGGCAAAAAAAAAAAAAAGAAAGAAAGACATGAGGTTCAGGGGCTAAGTGTTGAGTGCACATAGTGTGAAGTGCAAGGAATTCTGGTTGAAGCCTCTAGCTCTGTACCTACAGGGGCGTTGCTTCTCAAGTGGCCAAGCAGGTCTGCATCTGTCTGTCTTTCTCTCGCCCTCTCTGTCTTCCCCTCCTCTTGCAATTTCTCTCTGTCCTATCCTGTAACAACATCAGCATCAACAACAATGACAACAGCAGTAACAATAATGGAGAAAAAGATGGCTGCCAAGAGTAGTGGATTCATAGTGCAAACACTGAGCCCAGCGGTAACCGTGGAGGCAAAAAAAAAGAAAGAAAGAAAGGAAGGAAGAAAAGAAAAAAGAAAAGAAAGGGAAAGAGAAGAAAAGAGAAAGAGAAAAGAAAAAAAAGGGAAATAAATAAGGTTCAAAATTAAGAGGCCAGGTAATGGTGCAACAGGGAAAGCGCACAAGCTACCACGCTTAAGGACCAGGTTAAAGCCTCACCTGCAGGGGGTAGGTTTCAAAAGGAGTGGAGAAAGCTACAAGTGTCTCTCTTTCCCTCCCCTTGCTTCTCTATGTCTCCATCATAATTTAAAATAATAATAATAATAAAGTTAAAAATACCCAGCATCCCAGGAAGTGGTATAGTGGATTAAGCATTGGACTGTCAAACATGAGGCCTCAAGTTTGATCCCGGACATCAAACATGCTGCATTGATGCTCTGGTTCTCTCTCTCTCTCTCTCTCTCTCTCTCTCTTTCTCTCTGTCTCTCTCTCTCTCTCCTCATAAACATGAACATAAATCTTTAAAAAATGCCTGACTATGACAGAGGACCTATTGGGAGTTGTATTGTTATATAGGAAACTGGGGAATGTCATACATGTACAAACCATTGTATTTACTGTTGAATGTGAAACATTAATTCCCCAATAAAGAAATAAAAAAAAAAGCCTGACTAAAATGTAGCAAAGTTTTGATTGTACCAGCTCTATAGTTTAAAATGAACTTCCCTATCACCTACCCCATTATAATTGAAAAAAGGCAATAACTTTTATTGAGATAATTCACATACATTAAAATTTACCTCATTTCAAGAGTATAATTCAATAGTTTCTAGTACAGTCACAGATAGGTTCAAACATCACCACAATTTGCCCACTACATTAGTATAGATCAGTAACTCCATCCACAAAGGGGAAGTGATGAAACAATTGCCACACAGACAGTAGCTGGTAGAACACTGAACACTGTTCACGCCACTGTGAGAATGCTCCTGGAAACCCCCATGTGAGTAACTGTGTGTGTCAGAGAATTATGGCCTGAGGTGGTGCAATAGTGTGGGACATATCTGTGGGAGTAGGAACTGGCAGGACAAGGAAATCTGTATCCCCCAAAACACAGTGGCTGTCCAAAGCTGAAAATCTGACTTTCATGACTTCCACTGCCTTTCCAGACAGCCTTTTTTCTTGCCTCTCTCCTGTATTCCTTTGATAAACAGCTATAGAACTTTTTATTTAATGTTATTTATCTATTTGTTTACTGGATAGAGACAGAGAAAAACTAAGATGAAAAGTGATAGGAAATTTACAAATTTTAGCTCCTGGATATGCTTATCTTATGTGCTTATGATCTGATTGTGACGCATTTGTAAGTAGGTCTCAGTACAGGACAGAAAGACTGAAAATATAATGAAAGGGTTAAGAATGGGGATCCGGAGGTAGCACAGCAGGTTAAGCACACATGGTACAAACCGCAAGGACTAGCATAAGGATCCCGGTTTGAGCCCTGGCTCCCCACCTACAGGGGAGTCGCTTCATGAGCGGTGAAGCAGCTCTGCAGGTGTCTGTCTTGTTCTCCCCCTCTTACTTACCCTCCTTACTTCATTTCTCTCTGTCCTATCCAACAACGACATCAACAACAACAATAAGTACAACAATAAAAAACAAGGGCAACAAAAGAGAAAATACATAATAAAAAATTTAAAAGAGGGTTAAAAATGCATAGAAAGGGAGTCAGGCGGTAACGCAGTGGGTTAAGCACAGGTGGCACAAAGGGCATGGACTGGCATAAGGATCCCGGTTTGAGCCCCCGGCTCCCCACCTGTAGGGGAGTCGCTTCACGAGCGGTGAAGCAGGTATGCAGGTGTCTATCTTTCTCTCCCCCTCTCTGTCTTCCCCTCCTCTCTCCATTTATCTCTGTCCTATCCAACAATGATGGCATCAATAATAACTACAACAATAAAAGCAAGGACAACAAAGAGAATAAATAAATATTGAAGAATTTTTTTAAAAAAATGCATAGAAAGACTGAGATAGTGCAGGTGGTTAGGAAAGTGATGCAGGCTGGCCTTCACTGAGTGAGCAAGTGATAACAAGTAGAGATGGTGAGGAACAGGCTGAACTTTTTCTGAGAAGGCAGTTTCTGTCCTCCTAAAAGGCACTTCCCCCCAGCCCCTGTGTATGTTGTGCTGAGGCTAAACTTTCCCAGACACAGCTATGCAGGAAAGATAACAGCAACTAAGGCACTTAGACCCTGAGCAATGGGTACAAGTCCCACCCCTTAACCTTGCAGCCTCTGCCTCTGTAATGACACTTTTTGCTCTCAAGCCTGCACCCCTATATAAGCTTATATTGTTCCTTTATTTAGTGCCAGTTATCAGAAAGATCTGAGTTCCTGGCCCACACATAAATAAAAGACTCCTTTCTTCCTCCATCCACCTCGGCTTCAGTCATCTTGAGTATTAATAGAATTTCTTAACAAAAGAGGAGATAGAGAGAGAGAGATAAAGAGAGACACCTATAGAATTGTTTCACCACTCATGAAGCTTCCCCTTCTACCCACACAGGTAAGGGAATTATAGTCCTTTTAGCTTCAGCTTTGTTATCTTCTTCTCCAGAAAATCTCCCCAGATTTGTATTTCCAGATTGAGATAAATGCTCTGTAATGGGGCTGCTGGACCTCTTTCCTTAGCACAGAAGCATACTTTCTCTCTGTCTTTGTCTAGTCCCTCCAACCCCAACTACCCTAAAAACTAATTTTATGGATCTTTAAACTAAAGAGGCATGAATTTAAATCTACTGTCTACAACGTCCTACTTCTGTGACCTAGGGAAAGTATTTAGAAAGCCTTTCAAAATTCCGGTTCCTTTCACTCTTTCCTTGTGGTTAATGAAGTCTCACTTTGCATTGTAATCCTGGTGTCCTTATGTCCTACAATCTTTGGAATGTGGCAGACTGTGCACGTGCACGTGCACGTGTGTGTGTGTGTGTGTTTCTGTCTGTCTGGAGTTTTGTGCATGCATAATCCCAATGCTCTTGGAGATAGAGAGATATGCCATAACACTGCTCCACCATCCATGGAGCTTGTCCTAGAGCTATTGTGTTCCCAGGATATTGTGGTGTCAGAGTATGAACCTGGGGCCTCCAATATATTAAGGAGGGTGCTCTACTGAGTGAACTATCTCCTAGTCCCACGTTTTTTGTTTTGTGCACTTCTGGCATGTGCAATTGCACTGCTCCCAGGCTATTATTTTAATTTTTTAATGATTATTATAGAGACAGAGAGACACTATTGTACTGCACTTCGCCTATGGGTGTCATGGTGCTCCTACGTGGTACCAGACTTAAACCCAGAACTGCGTACTTGGTAAGGCATGCACCTGACTGGGTGAGATATTTCCTGGCCCAGACCATTTTGTGTTGTTGCTGCATAGTCTGTCTTCCTATGGGAAGTCCTTATTCCTCAAATTCTGTTCAGTTTTTGTGGTTTGGGTTGTCCTGATCCCAAGTCACATAGGTGACTCTGAATGCTTAATTTAAGGGTAGACCTCTGAGTTCATCAGAATTGTTTCATGGAATTTGTTACACGGACACAAGAAGAAAGAACCAGATTCCTGCCCAACTTGGGAAAGAGAGACAGGCTGGGAGTATGGATCAAACTGCCAATGCCCTAGAAGTTGACAAACAAGATCAGAAAAGAAAACACAAGTAGAACCTGAACTGGAATTGGCGTATTGCACCAAAGTAAAAGACTCTGGAGTGGGGGTGGGTGGGTGGGAAGAATACAGAACCAAGAAGGATGACAGAGGGGTTGTATTGTTATATGGAAAGCTGGGAAATGTTGTGCATGTACAAACTATTGTATTTACTGTCTAGTGTAAACCATTAATTCCCCAATAAAGAAATTTTTTAAAAAAGAAATTCATACAGAAGCCAGACCTTCCAACTTCTGCAACCCACAATGACTCTGGGTCCATGCTCCCAGAGGGATAGAGAATGGGAAAGCTATCAGGGGAGGGGATGAGATACGGAGATTGGGTGGTGGGAATTGTGTGGAGTTGTACCCCTCCTATCCTATGGTTTTGTTAATTTACCCTTTCTTAAATAAAAAATAAATTAAAAAAATAAAAAAGAAATACATTCAAAATATCACATTTTAAAGAAAGTCTTGTAAGGAGGTTTTCTCAGTCACAATCTTCTGACTCATGCTTGGATGGTATTTTTATTTCCCCAGACATAGCATAACTAGTATTCATTCATCTGCTACTAGGGCCTCTTTTTACCTCAAAATCACACCATCATATGCCTCAACGAATAATACTTTGGTACGAATTATTGTAAATGTCAGGGTTCTGTAGTATAAAATTAACCTCTTCCAGTACCAAGTGTTTATGCCTGTCATCCTAGGATTACTGTAGCCTTATAAAGACTAAAGGGGGGAAAACTATGGTTTGTAAAGGACTGTAAAAAAAAATGCCAATGCCATGTTCAGCAGAGAAGCAATTATAGAAGCCAGACCTTCCACCTTCTGCACCCCACCATGATCCTGGGTCCATACTCCCAGAGGGATAAAGAAGAGGAAAGCTGTCAGGGGAGGGGATGGGATACGGAGCTCTGGGGGTGGGCATTGTGTGGAAATGTACCCCTCATATCCTATAGTCTTGTCAATATTTCCATTTTATAAATAAAAATTTAAAAAAGAATACCTCTTGCCCTCCTCTTTAACTCACCCTCATCATTATGAGAAACATGGCATTAAAGATTTGGCATCTCAGCAACCTAGGAGATAGCACAGTGGATAAAACCTTGGATTCTCGTGCATGAAGTCTAGAGTTCGATGCCTGGCTTTGCATTTGCCAGAGAGATGCTGTGATTCTTCTTCACCTTCGCCCTCTCCCTTCCCTCTTCTCTCCCTCCTGTCTTTCTCATTAACAGGTTAATTTACTAAAAAAAAAAACTACTTGACATTCCAGCAACCATCTTGCTGCCTGTCTGACAGTGAGGGCAAGCAGAATTAAATAAACTTGAAAGATGGCAAGAAAGAGAGTTTGGAAATCTTAATGGATTCAGACATGTCTGGACTCTGGTCCAAGTTCCTCTGGTCTCCTATTTTCCTTAAGCCAACATAGCTTCAGACATGGTGTTTCAGACATTTGTAACCAAAAGAATTCTGACCAGTACATGGGTTCACCATAAAATTTGAATGTAATGGTTAGGCGGCCTGAATACAACCTATTTAATTACAGAGAGCAGAGCACCAACTGACAAACTGGCAAAGAACTTGAACTCTGGGTAATGCTAATAAGCTGCTGAACAAAACCACCCAGGGCCTATCTAGTTTGATTCTTGTTGTGAGAAATAATAAAATGTCTCTGTTAGTTAAATTATTTTGAGTTGGATTTTGGAATATATATATATATCCCATGCCAGTCATTAAAAAACAAAAACAAAGAAGCAAACAAAAACATCAGTTATTTAGTGAGAGACTAGAGCACTGGCCTCATACATGGAAGAAAAGTGCTCTACATATTGAACTGTTTTAACCCCCAAGTCAATCTCAAATTCACCTCCAGTCTGCCCCAAGGTGAGGATGAAGGGGAACACACATTTCTCTTGTTCCTTTAAGATTCCTTCTGGACAGACATACTCCTGATTTTCCTTATTCCACCAAGTATCCCTAACAGTTCTGTTGAGGTTTTGGAAAAACGGGGGTGGGGAAGGGATGGCAGAGTATATGAACCAACTTAAAAATATCTAAGACATCACCATTATAAAATTTTATGGATCACTATAGTCCAGAGGAATTTATTTCTGACTCACTCCCACCTTGGGGAGCAGCTTGCTACTATCTTCTCTAGCTTCTCTCCAACTTCTTGCTAGTTGCCAGAAATCTACTCCAGAATTTCTCTAAATACTCTCTTCTCTGCGCTAAATCCCAGGCTGACCTTCAGGTTGAAGCTGATTGACTGGATGCTCATTAAAGTGCCCTTCATGGAAGTCGGGCTGTAGCACAGTGGGTTAAGCACAGGTGGCACAAAGCGCAAGGACCGGCATAAGGATCCCGGTTCAAGCCCCCGGCTCCCCACCGACAGGGAAGTCACTTCACAAGCAGTGAAGCAGGTCTGTAGGTGTCTATGTTTCTCTCCTCCTCTCCGTCTTCTCCTCCTCTCTCCATTTCTGTCCTATCCAACAATAACATCATCAATAACAAGAACAGTAATAACAATAATAAAATAACAAGGGCAACAAAAGGGAATAAGTAAATAAATATTAAAGTGCCCTTCAAGGGGCTGGGAGGTGGCTCACTCTGTTGAGTGCATGTGTTATAAAGCTCAAGAACCCAGGTTCAAACCCCTGGTTCCCACTTGCAGGTGGAAATTTTTGCATGGTGAAGCAGTGCTCCAGTATCTCTCCCCATTTCCATTTTCCCTCTCATTTTTTTTCTCTCTCTCTAGCCAAGAAATAAGATAAAATAAAGTGCCCTTAAGCAAAGAAATAAGTACTAGTGAAAAGTACCAATTTTTTTCTTTTCTTTTTTTAGAATTTATTTATTCATGAGAAAGATAGAAGGAGAGAGAGAAAGAACAAGACATCCATCACTCTTGTACGTGTGCTGCTGGGGATTGAACTGGAGACCTCATGGTTGAGAATCCAGTGCTTTATCCACTACACCACCTCTTGGACCACAAATTTTTTCTTTTCTTCTCTCTCTTTATTTCTTTAACCATTTTGTTGCCCTTTAACCATTTTGTTGCCCTTCTTTAACCATTTTGTTGCCCTTCTTTAACCATTTTGTTGCCTCTTTATTTCTTTAACCATTTTGTTGCCTTGGACTGGACAGAGAGAAATTGAGAGAGGAGGAGAAGACAGATAGGGGGAGAGAAATATAGACACCTGCAGACCTACTTCACTGCTTGTGAAGTGACTTCCCTGTAGGTGAGGAGCCAAGGACTCGAACTGGGATCCTTATGCCAGTCCTTGCATTTTGTACCATGTACGCTTAACCTGCTGTGCTGCCACCAGCCACCACCACCACCCCCCCGCCAAGAGAGAGGAGAGAGAAAGGAAGAAAGCTCTCTTCCTGTCTCATATAAGGAAGTGGGAGAGGAAGAAAGCTTTCTTCCTGTCTTAAGTAAGCTACCAGGGATTATGAGATCACCCCAACTAACTCCCTTCAAGAGGGATGGGGAGCTAGAGAGGGAGAGTGAAAGAGACACCTGCAGCACTGCTTCACAACTCATGTAGCTTCCCCCATGCAGGTGGGGACCAGGGACTTAAAACCCAGGTCCTTGAACATGGAGGCCAAGTGTGCCTCCACCAGGTGCCTAGAACTTTTTTTTTTTTAACTTTTTAGAACTCATTTTTTAAATAACAGTTTTGTTTGAGATATAATTCACATACCATAAAAATGTCATTTTGAGTGTAGAGCTGTGGCTTTCAGTATACTCATTCACAGGTCTGTGTAGCAGTTGCTGCTATCTGGTTTCAGAATATTTTCACCACCCAAAAAGGAAGCTGTATAGCCATTAGCAGTCACTTCCTATTTCCCCCTTCATCAGCCCCTGGCAACCACTAATCTTAACAACTGATCTTAAAGGGAAACATTTGGTTCTTCCTACTAATTTTGCTTTTAGTTTTTTTTCTGTAGATGTCCTTTATCAGACTGAGAAAGGATAACCCATTTGTAGATTTTTTTTTTCATTTATCATGAAAGGATGTTGGATTTTGTTTTAGTTTTCATGAGATAATCATGTGGTTTTTGTCCTTTATTCACTAATATGGTATATTACATAGATCTTAACGTGATGTTCTTAACACACTCCATGTTATATGTTAAAGCATCATATTAGTTTTAAGCTCAGGTGGGCCTCATTTTAAGAAAATATGCTAGCTGACAAGCCTGCACAAATATAGGCTTATTTGCTTATCTTAACGGTTATCTTTTTTTTCTTATTATTCTTCTCAAAACTTTCTGTAAGTGAAAATTTATTGTGAGCATTTAAAACATTCTACAAAAATAGAATGTTGAAGTGTTTAGTGCCAATCTCTCTGAGTCTAAGAAAGATTGTAACAGGCATGATGACACATTCACTTTCCAGTGGGGAAAAAAAAGAGAAAACTAAAAATAATAGAACATTAAAATAAATAATGTTGTGGTCCAGGAGGTGGTGCAGTGGTGAAGCTTTGGACTCTCAAGCATGAAGTCCCGAGTTCGATTCCCGGCTGCACATGTGCCAGAGTGATGTCTGGTTATTTCTCTCTCCTCCTATCTTTATCATAAATAAATAAAATCTTAAAAAAAAAAAAAGAACATTGCCAGGTTCAATCCCCACACCATTACGCCAGAGCTGATTAGTGCTCTGGGTAAAGAAAAAAAAAAAAAAGAATGTTAATTCCAAATGAGATCCTACAGGTTCTGCTAGTCTCATGTTGAGTGGCTGGCATCCAGTCATCATTAGGAGAGAATTTTATTTTAAAAAGTCTATCTCATACGGAGTTCTGGTGGTGGGAATTGTGTGGAGTTTAGCCTATGTTTTTTGTCAGTGTTTCCTTTTTATAAATAAAAATTATTTTAAAAAGTGTATGTTAAACTGCAAGGATGCCCGCTAAATACCACAACTAAAAATACCAAAGGATAAGTCAAGTTGTCAAAATGCTCACTTAACCCACTTATAATCCCATTTTCTTTTAATATATATATATATATGGAACAGAGACAAAGAGAGAGATTGAGAGGAGAGAGAGAGAAAACTGTTTCAATATTTGTGACACTTTTCCCCCCTGCAGGTAAGGACTGGGGACTTGAACCTGGGGCTTTGTGCACTGTAATGTGTGCATTTGACCGAGTGTACCACCACCCAGACCTATAATTCCATTTCAAAACTTTCTTTACTTTTTTTCTCTCTTTGTCCTGCCTTTCCTTCCATTCTTTTTGTTTCTTTCTTCTTTCTCTCTTTCTTCCTTTCTTAGCTGACATCTTGTAATTTCACTACACTAGGCAATTTTTTTTCATGTGGTGCTGGGGTTTGAACTTGGACTTCATGTATGGTAAGGCATGTGCCCTACCCAGTGAGATATCTTTCTGGCTCTTTTTCTTCTTTTCAAGCAAAAGAAAGCAGGCAGGCACATGTTGGCAAATGCTAACTGTGAGGACATCTATTTTTTGTATGTCCAGAATTGCTTATTTTGGGGAACTTCTTTCCCACCCCCACTCCACATGATACTCTCAGGACTACCACAGGACACTACCTCTCACCACAAGAGTGACTCAGCTGTGGGTCAACTAGATTTTATCTGGACTTTAAAATCCTGAGTGGAGATGTGTGGAAATGGATGGTGGCTGGAGCTGAGTCATTTGCTGTGTTTCTCATACATGGCCCCTGGACCAGCAGCATCTGAGAAACCATTAGAAATACCAAGTCCTGGGCACCATTCCACACCAACCTACTGGAGATAGTGTGAATCCCTGAATTTTACTGGAGCTTGTCTTTCCTGGGACATGGCTATTGAGATTTTATATTCTTTGATCTCTAGAGTCCAGCAAATAAATTCCATCTTTAAAAATTTTGCTTGATTTGAGTGAGTCAGAGTTGCATTCTGCTACCTGCAACCTAAGGGCACTGATTTCACCTAATTATAGTCTTAACTGCACAAATCCTTGAACAATGGGGTTCATGCTCTACATAGACTATGCCAGGTCAGTTTTCCCTGCCTGTGTATATAACTTCAGCTCTAATCATTTCAGCTCCACTCTAGACCACAGCAGCAGGGTTCTGACCAAGCTCTATCAATGTCCTGCCTAGTATGTATTCACTTGCTTCCCTGAGTAATTCAAGCTTTTCTATCTATCTATCTTTCTTTCTTTTTTAATATTTATTTATTTATTCCCTTTTGTTGCCCTTGTTGTTTTATTGTTGTAGTTATTGATGTCGTCACTGTTGGACAGGACAGAGAGAAATGGAGAGAGGAGGGGAAGACAGAGAGGGGCAGAGAAAGACACCTGCAGACCTGCTTCACTGCTCTTGAGGCGACTACCCTGCAGGTGGGGAGCCGGGGGCTGGAACCGGCATCCTTACACCGATCCTCGCGCTTTGCGCCACCTGCGCTTAACCCACTGAGAGTACTACTGCCCAGCTTCCCGCCTTTGTATCTTTGAAGCCATTTTTATAAAAATATTTCTGGGGCCGGGTGGTGGCACACTTGGTTGAGCGTACATGTTACTGTGTGCAAGGACACAGGTTCCAGCTCCCAGTGCCTACCTGCAGGGGGAAAGCTTTGCTAGTGATGAAGCAGTCTTGCCGGTGTCTCTCTGTCTCTCTCCCTCTCTATCTCCCCCTTCCCTCTGGCTGTCTCTATCCAATAAAAAATAAAGATAAATTTTAAAAAAATTCACATTCCTGCTTTTATTTAATTCCATTCTTTTCTCATCTTGGTTCCTGGACCTTTTTTAAAACATTATTTTTGCCTTCCAGACACTCATGCCTGCAAAATGCCACTGCCACCAGTGAAGTTACTTATTTACTTAATTATTTTTTAAAATCTTATTTATTTATTAGATAGAGATAGAAATTGAGATGGAAAGGGAAGATAGAGAAGGAGAGAGACAGAGAGACACTTGGAGCTCTGCTTCACCACTCGTGAAGCCTCCTCCCTACAGGTGGAGACTGGGGGCTTGAACCCAGGTCCTTGTGCACTATAACATGAGCACTTAACCAGGTGCGCCACCACCCAGTCCCTATTTATTTAATTATTTTAAATAAATAATAATAATAATAAAATAAGCTATTAAAATATTATTATTTTATATAATAATATTAATATTATTAATAATAATATTAATATTAATATTATTAATAATATTATTAATAATAATATTAATATTATTATTAAAATAATAATAAATAAGCTATTTATTAATGAAAGTGATAGGAGGAGAAAGGAGAGTGAACCGGAGCATCTCTCTGGCACATGTGCTGCTAGGGATTGAACTAGGGACTTCATGATAGAGAGTCTAACACTTTATCAAGTATGCCACCTCCCAAATCATGTGAACTTAAAAAAAAATCTTTTTAGAAACAGAAATGAGGAGATAGTACAAGAGAGAGAATGGGAAGAGAGAATAGAGAACAGACAGAGAAAGCTAGGGAGAGCGAAAGAACAATACTGTTCTACCTTATATAGCGCTCCATGTGATACAGGGCTTGAACACAGGTTCTTGCATGGGGAAATGTGTGCTCTACCGGGTGAGTTATCTCCCAGCCCCTTAAAAGATTTTTTTAGTGACCTAGGTGGTGGCATGGCATATCAAACATAGAATTCCCAAGCATGGGAATTCAATCAACCTTGTTTGATCCCTGGCACCAAATGCTCCAGAGTAATTTTCTAGTTTTCTCTCTCTCTCTTGTTCCTTTTCTCCTTAGTAAATATATGAATCTTAACAAATTTTTTAAAACCAGAGTACTGCTCAGCTCTGGGATATGGTGATGTGGTAAATTGAACCTGAAACTTTGGAAACTTGGGCGTGAAAGTCTTTTTGCATAACCATTATGCTTTCTCACCCTCTCCAAAAGAAAAGCATTTTTATTATTAATGTCTCCTCTTTATTATTATGGGCTTGTATTGTATACATTTACCTCTCAAGACTGCTTTTGCTGTGTCCCATAAGAAAAACATTTTTGAAGAGAAATATTAATTTGTAGGAGAGACCTGAGTACCACTTCTGCATGTGTAATATTAAGAGATCAAACCTACAAATCTCACAGATGTTATGTCCTGTGCTCCACCTGTTGAGATATTTCCTTACAGCTGCTAATGTAATCTATTATTGAGGGGGAGGACTAAGACTAGAACACTTTTCTGTCAGATATGGTACTGGAGATCTAAGTCCATTATATGCAGTTCTATAGAATTCAGGACCCCATTCAGGACCCAAAACCCTCTTAACTACTAATAACAACTATTGGCATAACACAACTTGTTTCCCCTATAGTTAATATAACTATCTCTATAGTATAAAGTAACCTACTTTAATAAAGGAATTACAGGCCTGGGAGATGGTGCAGTGGATAAAGCAACAGACAACCCCTCTCTCTTCCTTACTCTCATTAGTAAACGACTAAAGTAAGTAAATCTCCCCCCAACCCCCCACCCCCTAGCAATAGATGAGGAAGGTGATTGTGACAGAAATAGCACCATATCCCGTCAAATGGAGAAACAGTTAGTTACCTACCCAATGTTTCAACTCCCTGTTTCTTTGCTGACAGGCCTCCAGGTTTGGAAAGTGGTAGTGTAACTAGGGCATAAATCATGATTTTCTAAGCTGACCATGAAACCTCTGTTTCTAGTGTCTGCAGTCATTATGGCTACTGGGAGTGCTCATATGACTCAGTCAATAAGAAAGGGAAGTCTAGTGTTTTCCTAGTAAAGATTCAGTCATGAGTGGCATTTCCCGTACCTGCTGTTCCTACTTTGAGTGTAGGTGTGGTGCCTGAAGCTTGGGCAGCCATCTTATGACCATGGTTAGCATGCATGAGAAGAAGGCCAAAAGAATTGTGATGATACAGAACTAGACAGAACCAAGGGTAGAAGTTGCTTACTTCTAGACATTTTGTTGCATGTGAAAACAACAACATACCAAAAAACACATGCTTGTTTAAGCAACTTAAAATTGGTCTATCTGAAATGCGTGAGCATTCAATTTGAATTCAATCTTTTCAACTTTTCTATGTGTTTATTTACAGTGTAGAAATATAAATTCATGAGGGGGTAGCTAGCATAATGGTTATGCAAAGAGACTCTCATTCTTGAGGCTCTAAAGTCCCAGGTTCAATCCCCCACACCACCACAAGCCATAGCTTAGCAGTGCTAAAGATACATATATATATATTTACACATATTTACATATATATTTACTGTAACCTGACTCTCAGCATACAATAAATAATGTACAACAGTAAAATAACACACAGTGCTATAGGTATCTCTATGTTACTTACTACTGTGCAACATTTTTTTCATTTTATTTTATTTTATTTTATTTTATTTTATTTTATGGTGCTGAAGTTTCTTGAGCAAGTGATTCCACCACTTGCAGGGAACTAATCTTTTTCCTTTAACTTCAGATAGAGACACAGAGAGAGAGAGAGAGAGAGATGGGGGAAGAAAGAGAGAAAGAGAAAAGGAAATACCACAGAATTACTTCACCATTCACAAAGTTGCCTGTATATAGGGTGGTGCCTGGGGCCTTGAACCATCAAGGTAAATTTGCCTCTACCAGGCAAACCATCTCTCAGCCCCAACTTATCATTTGAATGACTGCACAGTCTCTACCACATGAATGCAGCACAATACATTTAATCAGTCCTTTGACTCTGAACATCCAGGTAGTTGACATGTTAGTTGGTTTTATTTTTGGAGGGGAGGGTGGCTGTTATAAGAAAGTCTACTGGACACTCTTGCCACTGACTTGTAAACTTCTGTACACATTCTTGTAATTGCGTTCTTGAATATATCCTTAATTTTCTAGAAATGACTGGGTGAAAAGATAATAAATAGCACTCTCTTAACTAAAATCTAACACTTTCCTTTGGTTTCATTTCTGCTTCCCCATGTAACCATTTATTTTGTATGTATTTATAATAATATATTATCCTATCATTTATTCACTTAACAAGCCCAAGAGGTCTTTTCCCACACTCTAAGAGGTAAATTGTGGCCCCTGCTTTCTAGGAGCTCCTAATGGAACGACAAAGACAAGTAAGCCAATAGGCAGTTAGTGGCAAGATGGAGAAGAAGCAATGACAACTGTGTTAGACAGCTTCTGATAGTTTCCAATGATCTTGGCCTCCTGGCATTTATGCTCTTGTGTAATGCTCTGCCTGTGAACATGGGCTGGAGCTAGTAGGTTGCTTCTAGTGAGTGGGAGATGGCAGAAGTGATCGATGTCACTGCATAATTAGGCTAGAAACGACTATGACTGTTACCTCGATAGCACTCTTCTACCCTCTCATTTGCTGGCTCTGATGTAGTCAGCTGCCTTGCTTACTCATGGGGAGGCCTGCCAGACAAGGAACCAAGGGGAGCCTCCAGCCAGTAGCTCTTGAGGAACTGAGGCCCATGAAGATTTGAATCATGCCAACAGCTAAGAGAGCTCTGAAGCAAATCTTTCCCAATCAGCATGACTCAAGGTTTCAGCTAAGTTATGCCTGGATGCCTGATTGTAGAGATAATGACTGCATGTTGTTTTCAGTGACTACATTTTAGAAGTGTTTGTTATTCAGCAAGAGGAAACTAGCATAAGGTGGGGTAGTAAGGATAAGCACAGTGGGGGACCAGGAGGCGGTGCACCCAGTAGAGCAGCATGTTACAATGTTTAAGAACCTGAGTTCAAGACCCCAGGTCCCAACCATTGACATTTATTTATTTATTTATTTATTTATTTATTTATTTATTTATTTATTTTTTGATAGAACGTAGAAAAATTGAGAGGTGGTGGGGGGAAGAAAAAGGGATAGAAAGAGAGAGAGAGAGCTGCCACATTACCTCGGTACTCGTGAAACTTCTCCCCTGCAGGTGGGGACTGGAGGCTTGAACCTCTCTCTGTCCTTGCACATGGTAACATGGTGTACCACTGACCAGCCCCTTCTTCTTCTTCTAGCATTTGCCCTTCTTCCGTAGCCAGTTAACAGCGTCAGGTTGAGCCTGATGTAAAGTTTTGAGACCTCCTTTGAATCTGGAGAGGTGGCAGTCGTTGACTATGTGGGTCATAGTCTGTCTGTAGCCGCAGGGGCAGTTCGGGTCGTCTCTGGCTCCCCAGTGATGGAACATAGTGGCGCACCGGCCATGGCCTGTTCGATAGCGATTGAGGAGGGCCCAATCATAACGTGCTAGGTCAAAGCCAGGTTGACGCTTGCAGGGGTCTGTGATGAGGTGTTTGTTCTTTACCTCAGCTGACTGCCAACTCTGTTTTCAAGAGTCTGGAACAGAGAAGTTCAGTGTAGGCGTAGGGGACCAGATTGGATGACAAGACATCAAGCGTTGGACAGGGTGGGCGAAAATATCCGCGTATATTGGCAGGTCCGGTCGAGCGTAGATGTGGGAAATGAACTTAGATGATGCCGCATCCCGACGAATATCTGGCGGGGCGATGTTGCTAAGAACTGGCAGCCATGGAACCGGGGTGGAACGGATGGTTCCAGAAATTATCCTCATGGAGGAATATAATTTGGAATCGACCAAGTGGACATGGGGGCTACGGAACCATACTGGGGCACAGTATTCTGCAGTGGAATAGCATAATGCCAGAGATGATGATCGGAGTGTGGAAGCGCTCGCGCCCCATGAGGAGCTGGCCAGTCTTGCAATGATGTGATTCCTCGCGCCCACCTTTGCTGCAGTTTTTATGAGATGTTCGTGAAATGACAGAGTGCGATTGAGAGTAACGCCAAGATAGACTGGCTGGGCTTCATGCCGGATTCTCGTATCGTCAAGCTGCACATTAAGCTCACGCGAGGCCGAGGCATGGTGTAGATGGAAAACAGATGATACCGTTTTTGCAGTGCTAGGGATTAGTCGCCATTTTTTACAAGTAATCAGATATCAGAGACATGAGGAGATATTTCAAAATAGAGTTTTCAGAATATTCAAGCTGTTACCAGCTCTGTTGTCACACCCTCAACTAGACGCAAACTTACTGGAAAATCAACAGAACTGATGTTCTAGGCTCCTCCACTTGTACAGACCCCTTCCAAAGTCCAGAAAAGGTCCCTGCAGTTCCGTGTTGATCGTTTTTCAGGGGGTCTACAACTGCAGGTTCCTGACTTAAGGACTCTGCACAGATGCTTCCAGTGCCCTGTTACTCTCCCCTCCCGAAGCTATGGCATAAACTTTCCAGTACATCTTGTGTTTCTATTTTACTTGGCTCTGCCTCTTTGAAATCTGTTTCTCGGCAGCCCAGCCTTCCCCCTCCTTCCCTCACTTCCTCAACCTCAGCAATCTGGGTTCTGTAGTCTTTCCTCACAGATCTCACTCTCAAACTCTTTAATCATCTTACTGCTGTTTTGGAAACCTCTTGGTGTTCTCTGTTAGATGGTGGTATTCAGAATGGGTTTGTTTGTCTACACAATTATTCTGGCTCTTGACCAAATGGCATCTGTCTCCAGGGGCAGCCTCTCTGCCCAGTATAGCCACAATCCTTACTCCCCCAACTTCAGAATGACTAAGGCTCAGAGAAATAAAGGAAAAGTGACTAAGGAGAAGGGAAAAAGAACGATAGGAGGGAGGTCTTGCTATTCCGTTGGCTGGGGGTAGGGAGGAAACTTCTCTTTTGGAATGCTGGTGATGGTATTTCAAGATTAATAGTGTGCCAGAGAACAGCAAAGTGACCTCAGTCCAAGTATATTCTATGCCCAGGATGGGTTTTTCAGTCCTTAGCTCATGAAATCCTCAAACTATCTCTGCAGATTAAGAGAACAACTCCCCACTTGGTAACTGAGGAAACTGGGGTTGAGAGATGTGAGTGTGTGTACATATGTCCTGACTCATGGGCTCTGGTCTATAGCTAGGTTTTGAGGCTTTGTTAGGAAGTGCACTACCCGAAATGGAATTAAGGATTCCCATGAGGCAGGAAAGAGCTCACCAGGATAATGAAGGCAGAGGGTTGACATTCCATGCCTGACATCTCTGGACACAGTCTGAAGGGAAACATGCTGAGGTGGTACTAGCTGCATTTATTAGACTGAGATCAGCAGGTGCAGTATCAGTTGGTATGGGTCAAGAGAAACCTGCTGGGACTCGGTGCCTGCACTATGAATGCACCACACCTGGAGGCCATTTTTCCCATTTTGTTGCCCTTGTTGTTATTGTTGCCATTCCTGTTTCTGTTGTTGGATAGGACAGAGAGAAATGGAGAGAGAAGGGAAGACAGAGAGGTGGAGAGAAAGACAGACATCTGCAGACCTACTTTACTGCCCAGGAAGCCCCCCCCACACACAGGTGGGGAACCGGGGGCTTGAACTGGGATCCTTACTCCAGTCCTTGCACTTGGCTCCACCTACACTTAACCACCCAGCCCCCAGTTCTATGCATTTTATATATACCTAATATTCATATGATCTTTGCAGTAAGGGATATATATCCATTTTACAAGTGAGAAAATAGAGATGCTGAGAGTTAGGTGACCTGCTCAATGTCACACAACTATCTATGTGAGAGCCAAGACTCAAACAGGCTTGAACTTTCTCTAAATACCTATTTTGTTTTATTATTATTATTATTATTATTTTAACCAGAGCACTGTTTCATGTTTATGATGGTGCTGGATATTGAACCTGGGACCTTGGAATCTCAGGTATAAAAGTCTTTTTGCATAACTATGATGCTATCTGCCCAGTCCTGAAGTCCTACATTTTTTTAAATGTTTTATTTAATTTATTTATTCCCTTTTGTTGCCCTTGTTGTTTTATTGTTGTAGTTATTATTGTTGTTGTCATCGTTGTTGGATAGGACAGAGAGAAATGGAGAGAGGAGGGGAAGACAGAGAGGAGGAGAGAAAGATAGACACCTGCAGACCTGCTTCACCGCCTGTGAAGCGACTACCCTGCAGGTGGGGAGCCGGGGTTCGAACGGGGATCCTTATGCCGGTCCTTGGTCCTTGTGCTTTGCGCCACCTGCGCTTAACACGCTGCACTACAGCCCGACTCCCCGAAGTCCTACACTTTTATCTCTATACATCTTATTAAAAGAAACAGGAGGGGGTCGGGCGGTGGCACAGTGGGTTAAGCGCACGTGGCGCAAAGCGCAGGGACCGGCGTAAGGATCCCGGTTCGAGCCCCCGGCTCCCCACCTGCAGGGGAGTTGCCACACGGGCGGTGAAGCAGGTCTGCAGGTGTCTGTCTTTCTCTCCCCTTCTCTCTCTGTCTTCCCCTCCTCTCTCCATTTCTCTCTGTCCTATCCAACAACAAAGCAACGTCAACAATGGCAATAATAACAGCAACAAGGCTGCAACAACTAGGGCAACAAAAAGGGGGAAAAATGGCCTCCAGGAGCGGTGGATTCATGGTGCAGGCACCGAGCCCAGCAATAACGCTGGAGGAAAAAAAAAAACAAAACAGGAGAGATACATGCACCACAGAAGTTAGAATTTTATTCATCTTACCCACAAGAAATATTCATAGCTAACAGTTTTGTGTAATTTTAAATCTAATTACAGAGTACAAGTACAGATAGGTGCATTCTTGGGTAAGTCGGGGAAGGTGCAGCCATAATTAGAACCAACTATTTATCATTATCTGGTTGGCAGGAAACTTCCAATTCACTTCAGTCTGACTAAGCTCAAGCCTTGGAATTGGATAGGGATAAGGGGTGGGGCTGGTTCTGCTTAGTTGTGGGCAGATGGCAGGTGATCTTACATTTGGGGTGGTCTTATACGGGGGCACTATCTGAGCAGGGAGGAACCAATAGTGGGAACCGAAGGCCGAAGAGTTTCAGACTAATACTAAATGGAATAAAGGCTGGGGTGGAAAGCAGTGATTCCAAATAAGCACAGTCAAGAAGGCTGGCCCGGGAGTCTGCGGAGGTAGCGCGCCGTTGAGTTAAGCGCACATGGCGCAAAGCGCAAGGACTGTTTTAAGGATCCCAGTTCCAGCCCCCTGGTCCCCACCTGCAGGGGAGTCCATTCACAGGTGGTGAAGCAGATCTGCAGGTGTCTTTCTCTTCCCCTGTCTGCCTTCCCCTCCTCCCTCCATTTCTCTCTGTCATAACAACGTCGACATCAATAACAACAACAATAATAACTACTACAGCAATACAAAGACAACAAGGGCAACAAAAGGGAAAATAAATAAATAAAATAAAAAAGAAAGTATTAAAAAAAAAAAGGCTGGCCCAGCACCAGAAAGGGGGAGAGGCTACTCTGTGGGTATAGTGCTGCCCATGAGGACTCAGCTACGTGGAATTCCAAGGCTGTGTCAAGACATCTGCTACCAGATATTTGTGTAAGAGAATACTTTCTAAAGTGTACTAGTCAAAATAGAAAGGCATCTTAGGAGAAGAGTGTTAGACAAAGCAGGAATATGACTATGAGTGGGAAGCAGCCATTCAGAAATGGTCAAAATGCAAGTGACAGGATATTGCAGATAATATAAATGTAGGTGTATAAAATGACCTAAGTATTTCTCAAATGTTTTGATCTCAACATCTCTCTTTTTAAAAATTATTTATTTATTTATTTATTTTACTAGGACAGAGAGAAATTGAGATAGGGAGGGGAGATAAAGAGAAAGAGGGAGTCGGGCATAGGGCAGCGGGTTAAGCGCAGGTGGTGCGAAGCACAAGGACCGCCTTAAGGATCCGGGTTTGAACCCGACACCCACCTCCAGGGGAGTCGCTTCACAGATGGTGAAGCAGGTCTGCTGGTGTCTATCTTTCTCCTCCCTCTCTGTCTTCCCCGCCTCTCTCCATTTCTCTCTGTCCTACCTAATGATGATATCAACAACAATAATAACTACAACAACAATTAAAAAAAAAAGGCAATGAAAGGAAAAATAAAAAAAGAGAGAGAGAGAGAGAGAGAGAAAGAAAGACATCTGTAGCACTACTTCAGTGCTTATCAAGTTAGGGTTTTGGGGGTTTGAACCTGGGTCCTCTCTCATGGTAAGTTGTGTGCTTAACCAGGCACATCATCTCCCAGCCTGAATCTCGGGATTTCTTAACAAGGTTAAAAATTATTGAAGACTCCCCTAGAGCTTCTGTTGATGTCAGTTACAATTATTATTTGTTTATTTAGAAATTAAAAATGAGAAAAAAAAAGTTCTATTTATTTTTTGTCATTAACAAGACTTCACCACTCTGGGCCGACCTTTTTCAGATAGAAAGAGGGAAAGAGAAAGAGACGCCATAGCACCCAAGCTTCCCTGGTACTGTGGTCCTCCTCTGTGGTAGACTGGGGGTTGAAGCCTAGGCTGAGGGCTTGGCATTCTCCCACATGAGCTACATTACCGCCCTCAGGGGAAGAAATTTAAACATAAGAATACACCAGCGCAGAAACCAAGGAGTCGGAATCTGGTTTGGAAAAGTAAAAACTGGTACATTTTTAGCAGTCCTTAAAATTAATGGGGTTGGTTGGATTTATGAGGAGCCCCTGTGAGACTAATAATGAGCAACCTCAAAAAAGTAATTATGTGAATACTTTATTTAGTGATATTTGACTTCTTGAGTGGCTTCAGCCATATTAAACATGATTTAGATAGCAAACTTTAGAAGGATAGAGCATGTGGCACATTTCAGTTTGTATCTTCAATCAGATTAAGACTCTAAAGAAAAAAATCAAAGAACAGCTAAATGTTTTACTAAAAACATACATTTTCTTTTCTTGAAAGGAGATTTCATTAAGCCTTGAGTGCTGCCTCTCATTCAGACATTTTCAGGGTGTCTGGTACCTGTGTACTGGAACACATTTTACTATGGTAACTGTACAGGTTGCTTTTTTTGAAATTTTGAAAAAATTTTCCAATTGAAATACTTAAGAATCACATTTAATAAAATGTTTCCTTTTAGAGCTTGCCTATCAAAACTCTTCTAGAAAAAATTGGGTCTTTTCCACAACATTTGTACTATTTTGTTTTTTAATATACTGAAAACATGGAAAGGAGGGAGTGTGTCCTGTTTTACATCAACAATGTTATATATACTATAGACAGTTAACAGCACTCTTAAAAATTCAGTGGTTGTCTTGTGTTACTATAAGTTATGTAAGTCTATAACATATCCTAAAATACACCTTTTGTGCATATCAACCTTAATATTGTATATTCTGCTTCTCTGTGACACATGAGCAATATGCCATTTATTTTTCCTGTTCTCTGAAAAAAAAAAAGAGCAACCAGGAAGACATTCAAACCCCCCCCCCAACAACAGCAAAATATATGTATGTATATGCATATAGATACCTGTACATGGTCATTTTCACACAGAAAATGAAATGAACTTTGGGGATCCAATCGGATGCAGAGAATGTTGATACAAGGGCCAGGCGATGGTAACAATGGTTGAACTCATGTATTAGAATGCTTAAGGATCCTTGTTCAAGCCCCCAGTCCCCACCTGCGTAAGGAAAGCTTCATAAGAGGTGAAGCATACCTAATTAAATAGTCTCTACTTAGACCTAGATACCCTCCTTATCTACCTCCTATTGCACCTCCCCCAATCACTCCAAAGCTAACCTTGTCAGACAAAGTAAGGACTACAAAAGCTGAGTAAGGGCAAGAGACTGACATACTTTAATGATGACTCTTTAGTCACTACCAGGCCACCCAATCACCTGGTGCCCTAGTCAGGGAGTCCTGGGATCCCCACACAGTCATGATGGGCCTAGACCTTTAACAGATCCCTCTCACCACTGTCACTGGTCATCTCTATCAGGAACAACATAATGGACCCCTTTGTGGACCCCTATAGGACCTTGCCCTCAATGTGGATCAACGACAGTAGGAAATGTTCCATTTTCTCATGGGAGGTTGGATAACATATTCTACCTATCACCCAAGGATGATGAGTCCTGAAATTAGTGTAGCCTGGAATGTTCCTAGCCGTGGCCACAGAATGCCAGCTCAGACCTACAGAGATGCCGAGGCTACACAGGCTCCTGTGCTAACTATGGGCCCCAGATCAAATTGATGGGGTTTACAGTTAACAATATTCATATAATTTCCCCAGATTTGGGAGCTACTCTCTTCCCTGATCCAGCTTTCTAGTCCTTTTTCCAACTATGACACCATCTCCCCAGACAATAACTTAGGTCACCTGAATGTTAGATGTCAAGCTCAGGCAAAAACTAGTAAAGTCATGGGCCCCTTGGAATATACCTAAAATAGACCTGAGTTTTCTGAAAACGGAGACCCTAAATCTTCATCTGTAATATTCCAGCCTTTAGGTTCATGATTAGTCAACAATTTGTTCTGCTTTCTATCTTAACTCTTTTTCAGCCACCAGGTTCCAGATGCTAGCATGATGCCAACCTGACTTTCTTGGGCAGACGAACCCACCAATGTGTCCTGGACCCCACTGCCCCAGATCCCTACCCACTAGGGAAAGAGAGAGACAGGCTGGAAGTATGGATCGACTTATTAACACCCATGTTCAGCAGAGAAGCAATTATAGAAGCCAGACCTCCCACGTTCTGTACCCCATAATGACCCTGGGTCCATACTCCCAGAGGGATAAAGAATAGGAAAGCTATCAAGGAGGAGGATTCAATACAGAGTTCTGGTGGTGGGAATTGTGTGGAATTGTACTCCTCTTATCTTATGGTCTTGTAAATACTTCCATTTTATTTTATTTTATTTTTTAATTTTTTTAAATTTATTTATTCCCTTTTGTTGCCCTTGTTGTTTTATTGTTGTAGTTATTGTTGTTGTTGTTGTCGTTGTTGGATAGGACAGAGAGAAATGGAGAGAGGAGGGGAAGACAGAGAGGAGGAGAGAAAGATAGACACCTGCAGACCTGCTTCACCGCCTGTGAAGCGACTCCCCTGAAGGTGGGGAGCTGGGGTTCGAACGGGGATCCTTATGCCGGTTCTTGTGCTTTGCGCTACCTGCGCTTAACCTGCTGCGCTACAGCCCGACTCCCTATTTTTTAATTTTTTAATATTTATTTATTTTCCCTTTTGTTGCCCTTGTTGTTTTATTGTTGCATTTATTATTGTTGTTGATGTCATCGTTGTTGGATAGGACAGACAGAAATGGAGAGAGGAAGGGAAGACAGAAAGGAGCAAAGATAGACACACCTGCAGACTTGCTTCACCGATTGTGAAGCGACCCCCCTGCACTCAAACCGGGATCATTACACTGGTCCTTGCGCTTCATGCCATGTGCGCTTAACCTGCTGCGCCACCACCTGGCCCCCTCATTACTTCCATTTTATAAATAATAAAAAAGAAAAAGAAAAAAAAGAGGTGAAGCAGTACTACAGGTCCCTCTCTCTCTCTCTCTCTCTCTCTCTCTCTCTATCCTTCTCCCTCTTCTTCTCCCTCTCTCCTTCCCTGTCTTTCTCCCCTTCCTATCCAATTCTGTCTTTATCCAATAAATAAATAATAGAAAAAGAGAATGTGAATACAGAATAATGTACACGAAAGGAAAAAAAAACAGTGCCTTTGATGCTCACTGAAATGAAATCAGAGGAATATCTCCATTTGTCTTTGTAATTACTTTCAATGTTTCTAGTTGTATAGCTTTGGATTAGCACATCTCCTTTTATGAATACAGCTATACACATATGATTTCATGTTGTCTTATTTAAAAACCACAGTGTATTTAAATACCTATTAATACTTTAAAAACACGTTTTGTTCAAAAGTACAAAAGAATATGCCAACACATGTTCCATTAATTACTACAATAATGGAGACATTATATAGTCTTTAGAAAACATATTTTGGAAAGAATGAGAGAAAAAAGAAAATAATTAATGCTACCACTAAATTTTATTATTTATTTATTTATTTTGGATAGAGACCGAGAAATTTACAGAGAAGAGGGAGATAAAAAGGGAAAGAAAAAGAGAGATACCTGCAGTATTGTTTCACAGCTTGTGAAACTCTCCCCTACTCCAGGGAAGTTCCAGAGATATATGAGTAATGCTGTAGTGTTTCTCATCTTTATTTGTACTTCTATTTTTTTCCTCCCCTCAGAAAGTAAAAAATAAAAAAAAATAGGGGGCCAGGCAGCAGTGCAGCAGGTTAAGCGCATGTGGTGTAAAGTGCAAGGACTGGCATAAGGATCTTGGTTCCAGCCCCTGGCTCCCCACCTTCAGGGAGGTCATTTCACAGGTGGTGAAGCAGGTTTGTAAGTGTTTCTCTCTCCCCCTCTCTGTCTTCCCCTCCTCTCTCCATTTCTCTCTGTCCTGTCCAATAATGACAACAGCAATAACAACAATAATAATAACAACAACAATGAAAAACAACAAGGGCAACAAAAGGGAAAAAATAGCCTCCAGGAGCAATGGATTTGTAGTGTAGGCACTGAGCCCCAGCAATAACCCTGGAGGCAAAAAATTTTTTTAAAAATGCACTGGGAGACAGCTCAACCATATTTCCCATGCTCAAGGCTTTGGGCTTATTCCCTGACACTACATTAAAAATTAATTAATTAAATAAATTAATAAATGAGGTTTAGCACACCTGGTAGAGTGCACACATTAATCCTGTGTGATAACCCAGGTTCAAGGACTCCTTCACTTGCAGGAGGGAGTTTCACAAACAGTGGAGTAGTGCTATAAGTATCTTTCCTTCGGTTCTCTCTCTCTCTCTCTCTCTCTCTCTATATATATATATATATATATATATACATATACATATATATATATATATATTACTCACTATCCAAAAAAGAAGAAGAAGAAGAAGAAGAAGAAGAAGAAGGAGAAGGAGAAGGAGAAGGAGAAGGAGAAGAAGGAGAAGAAGAGGGGAAAGAAGGAATAGATGAAAAAAGAAAAATAACTCTAAAAAATGATCACCAGGGAATTGGTTGTAGAGTTGTGCAGGCACTGAGCCCCAGCAATAACCCTGGTGACAAATTGGGCCGGTAAGAGTTCACTTGACCAAATTTCTGACTCAAAATCTGTGAGCCTATTATTTTATAGTACAATGTTTTGTTTTTAACATGTTCATTGCTGGAGCTCTGTACTTGCATAGTTCCTCCACTCCTGGGATACTTATTCGTCATTCTTTTTTTTCTTTTTTCTTTTCTTTGTTAGAGGGTGAGAGACTGAGAGGGAGGGAGGCAGAGAGAGGACAGAGGATAGATACTAAATCACCTATCCAAACAAATTTTGGACATTTTTATTGTGGAAGTTAACACATACGAAGCTTATCATCTCAAGAATTTTAAGTGTACAGTTTAGTAGTGTTAAGCTTATGTACATTGTTGTGAACTAGAGCATTAGAATTTTTTATCTTGTAGAATTAAAACTCTATACTCATTAAAAAATTTCCCTCTGCACCCTCCTATTCCTTAGTTATCAACATTCTACATTATAGAAATTTATTTATAAGATTGACAACATCAGATATTGCATATGTGTATTGTTACATATGACACTTGTTCACTTAGCATAATGCTGTCATGTTCATCCATGTTGCAGCCTATAACATGATTTCCTGTCATTTTAAGACTGCATTATCCTTCACCATGTGTTTTTGCCACTTATTATTTCTCTTTTTCTCCAGACTATTCTAATAGTCTACTATGCTAAACTTTGGATTAAATATTTCAAGTACACAGAAAAGAATAAAATAATCCCTAACATATGTCTAAGTGCCTCTAATTTGACGGTCATATTGACCAAAACCATTTTCTTTCTATATTTCTTTGGCTCTGCCACCAGGAACAGCACAGTAAGGTAGGAAAAAAAGTTCAACATATATTTCTATTTCTGCTGATTATGACAGCAGCGAAAAATGAACACTACTAGAGAACATAAACTAGGAAGGAAATGTATTCATACTTGGTGACCTATTCTTCCCATAATTCTGAGAGGACCATGACTAAGTAGTTAAAATCATAAAGTCTGAAGTCAAACAGAACTTCTGGATTCAAGGGTTGGGTTTACTTTTTTCTCTTTATGTCTATTTGAGCTAGTTGCTTGACCTATATCTGCCTCAGTTTCCTCATTTGTGTGGTGGAGACAATCATAATATTTCCCAATGTTGTTGGGAAGAATAAAAGACAAATATGAGCATAATTATTATGCAAAAAGATTTTCATGTGTGAGGCATCAAAGGTCCCAATTTTAATCACTAGCACCACCATAAATCAGAGCTGAGTAATGAGTGCTCTGGTAAGCAAATAACTAGATAGTAATTGACAAATATGAACTCTGATGGAATTACTATGTACACATACATGGTAAAACTGAAGAAATATTAGTAATTGTTTTGTCTATCAAACACCTATTAAATGTCAATCACTCTTTCATGATGAGATTTCAACAGTGAGTAAAGGAAATGGACCCCCATGGAGTTTACTTTCTGATAACAGGTAATAAACAGTATAGTCATTTAAGAGCAGATAGCAAATATGAAATTAAAAAAAGATAAGGTATGGGAAGGAGAATGTTACTTTAATAAGGAGCCAGGAGGCCACAGAAGACCTGTAAGACATCTTCAGAGGTAAAAATTAATTGACAGGAGGAACCATTTATTGGGAGAGTTGGAGGAGAGTGTTGAAGAAAGGGAACAATTTGTGTTTCGAGACTGTGGCAAGAAAGTTTGATGTTCAGGGAGCCAAAGCATAAGGACCCACACAAGGATCCAAGTTTAAGCCCCCAGCTACCCACTTGCAAGGCGTTGGGGGGGGTTGCTTCACAAGTGGTGAAGCAGGTCTGCAGGTGTCTATCTTTCTCTCTTCCTCTCTATCTTCCACTCCCCTCTCAATTTCTGTCTGTCCTATAAAAAATAAAATAAAATAAAATGGCCATAGGAGTAGTGGATTTGTAGAGCAGGCACAGAGCCCCAGCAATAACCCTGGAGGTAAAAAAAAAAAAAAAAAAAAAAGAGAGAGAGAGAGAAAGAGAGAGAGAGAGAAAGAAAGTTTGATGTGTAAAAGTAATAGTAGAAAAAACAGCAGTTGTGGAGCTTAGTATGTGAGAGGAAAGGTAAAGGGGCATGATGTGAGAGTTAGAAAGACCACAAATGGCTTTGAAGACCATAATAAAGTACTTAGAGCTTTTTTTTTTTTTTTTCTGATTAAGTCAGCAATCTGCATCTGCTCTGGGAAACAATGTGCATGTTTTCCTATTAGAGTTTACATTCCTTGAGCTGTCACATTTGTTACTCGAGCTCCCTCTGGTGGACTTTGTGGCCCAGTTTGCACAGTTTCAATCAAAAGCGAAGTATTCATTTATTCAATATTTACTGGGCCAGATTCTATGCAAATGTGCCAGACTCCAATCTGGTACTGAGATACATCCACGAGCAAAACATACAAATAGTCATGCCTTCATAGAATTTGCATTCTGGTATGGGTAGAGGGGGTGTGGGGAAAAAAAACCAAATTCAGCAGTGAATTGTTGAATGGGATAAATGTTAGAGAAAATGAAGTAGGGAATTGGACTAAGAAGTACAGAGAAACCAACAATGGTAGATTCAGAATGTTCCATCCTCCGAAGGGAGGGAGGCTGAACAGCATACTCTATGTTCCACCTGAGGAAGATGGGTCCTGAAATCGGGGCAGCTTGAAACATTCCTCCTCATGACCACAGAATGTAAGCTCAGATCTACAGGGAGGCAGAGGTAACATAGGCTCCTAAGCTGAATATGAGCCCCAGATCAAATCGATGGGGTTTACAGTCAACAATATTTACACACCTTTCCCATATTTGGGAGCTACTCTCTTCCCTGATCCAGCTTTCTAGCCTTTTTTCCAGCCATGACATCATCTCCCCAGACAATAACTTGGATCCACTTGCATATCAGATGCCAGGCTCAGAAAAAAAAAAACTAGTATAGTTATGGACCCTCTGGAATATAACTAAAATAGGCCTACTAGCTATCTACTAAATGGAGACCCACAAATCTTCATCTGCACTATTCCAGCCTCTAGGTTCATGACTAGTCAACAATCTGTTTGGATTTAAATGTTAACTCTTCTTTCAGCCACCAGGTTCCAGATGCTACCATTATGCCAAACTGACTTCCCTGGGCAGATGACCCCACCAATGTGTCTTGGAGCCCTGCATCCCCAGAGCCCCACCCCACTAGGGGAAGAGAGAGACAGGCTGGGAGTATGGATCGACCTGTCAATGCCCATGTTCAGCGGGGAAGCAGTTACAGAAGCCAGACCTTCCACCTTCCTTACCCCACCATGATCCTGGGTCCATACTCCCAGAAAGATAAAGAATAGGGAAGCTGTCGGGGAGGAGATAGGATACAGAGTTCTGGTGGTGGGAATTGTGTGGAGTTGTACCCCTCTTATTCTATGGTTTTTGTCAGTGTTTCCTTTTTATAAATAAAAGTAAAAAAAGAAGTACAGGGAAGACAGTACCCTTAAATCTGAGCGATAGAAGGCAGGAGATGGCTCAGTGGGCAGAGCACACTTTACCAAGTGCGGGATCCCAGGTTTAAGACTCTGAATACCATGTCAGAGCACCTGCATGGGGGAAGCTCCTGAAATGGAGCTGCAGTATGGTGTCTTTCTTCTCTCTTAACCTTTGTCTCTAACTTCTGTCTAAAAGAAGAAAGGGAGAAAGAAAAGTCAAGAATAGAAATGAAAAGAAAAATTCTTCTGGGAGCAATGGTATCATGCAGGCTCAGATAACCCAGTAAAGCCAGAGAAGTGAAAAAAAAAAAAGTGAGAGACACCATATGTATAGGAGGTGACAGAGTAAATGATACACTTGCCTGAGGGAAGTGTATATTCCAGTCAGAGGGCTCAGTAAACACAAAGGCCCTGGGCCTGTGTGCATGCTGGAAGAATAGTAAAGAGGCCACTGAACTTTGATGGGTTGAGTAGTATGTTAGTTGTGTGAGAGAATGTCAATTCTTGAGGGTTCTGTAGGCCAGTGGAAAGATTTTGGCTTTCTCCTTGTAATAGGAATCCACTAGAAAAGGTACATGATCTGATTAAGGTCTTTATTTAAAACATATGTCTTGGGGGCCGGGCAGTAGCGCAGCAGGTTAAGTGCACGTGGTGCAAAGCGTAAGGAACGGCTTAAGGACCCCAGTTCAAGCCCCCGGCTCCCCACCTACAGGGGAGTCACTTCACAGGCGGTGAAGCAAGTCTGCAGATGTCTATCGTTTTCTCCCCCTCTCTGTCTTCCCCTCCTCTCTCCATTTCTCTCTGTCCTATCCAACAACAACAATGTTACTAACAACAACAGTGATAGACAACAAGGGCAACAAAGGGGAAGAAATGGCCTCCAGGAGCAGTGGATTCGTAGTGCAGGCACCGAGCCTCATCAATAAGCCTGGAGGCAAAAAAAAAAAAAAAACCATATATCTTATTAAATGTCACCTACCTCTTGATGATATTTGCCTGACTCAGTCATAACTATGATGACTGGAAAATCCATGAGGCTAAGAGAGTTATTTTCATTGTCCCTAAAATGTGAGCTCTGGAGCCAGACTGAGTCAGTTGGACATGTGATGCTTTTTATCTGTCTCTGCCTCCCCAAGTTCTGATTACTATCTCCAGAAGGCTCTGCCTGTGGAGAAGGTGAAAGTATGTTTAGAAGGGCATGTTCCAAGGAAGAGTGAGAGGGATTTGGAGTCCAGCCCAATGATTTTTAAATACACTGGCTTTACCTCTGAATCCATACTGTTCTGGTCAGAATAATTAAGATAGTTGTTAGTGGGATGGGTGCTGTTCAGTATTTACTTTTTTTTAAAGAGTAAATGCATTTTTATAAGAATACTACCTCGGGGATACAATAGCACCCCCAAAATATGTTAGTATACCTCACTCACCACCAAAGTATTACCTCCTCCCACTGGAGTTAGTATCGGGGTGGTTTAGTGAGAACCAGGCATAAGGGTAATTGACATCCTCAGCAGTTAAGAAAAGGAAACTACCTATGCTGGGCTGTTTTTGGTTTTGTTTGTTTTGTTTTATCTGGTGTTTGTGTCTTGTTCCTCTGAAAATAAAGGTCAGACAGTCCTCCAAACTGAGGTCTGAAAGAGACTGTGAGAGGGCTGGGGAGCTAGCATAATGGCTATGCAGAAAGATTTTCATGACTGAGACTCTGAAGTCCCAAGTTCAACCCCCCCACACCACTGCAAGTCAGCATAGACCAGTGTTCTGGCTGGAAAAAAACTGCTTTGGGCTTTGAGTGTCTTCCTTTGGCATGTATGTGACCCAGATTGGAGTTTGGACCCCACTACATTGAAGGAAGCTTTGGTACTGTGATCTTTTTCACTGCTCCCTCTCTGCCTCTATAAAGAGAGAGACAGAGACAGACAGAGAGAAAGAGAGAGAGAAAGAGATAGAGAGAAAGAGAGAGAGAGCGAGAGAGAAGGAGAGAAGAAAGATTTTAATTAAGTTATTTTTTCCCCTCAGGACATGGAGTCTAGATGGTTTTCAAAACCAGATTTATTCTCTTAACACTGGAACCCCAGTTTCTTTAGCAAGTTACTTTCTGGAATCAACCTCACGACAAGGATTCCTCATAAATACCTTGATGAAGATGAGTGTTTAAGGTGATCTGGGAGATGGTGCAATGAATAAAGCACTGAACTCTCAAGTATGAGGTCCAGAGTTCAGTCCCTGGAAGCACATGTACCACAGTGAAGTCTGGTTCTTTCTCTCTCTCCTCCTATATTTTTCATTAATAAATAAAATATTTTTTTAAAAAGATTGTGATTAGGTAGAAGTGTAGTTAGTAGAATAGTCTTGTCTTCTCTCTCTCTGTTTTTTCCACAGAATTGAGGCCTTATTCATGTGTGATTCCACTACACTCATGCAAATTTGTTCATTCTCTTTTAGAGAGACAGAGATAGCAAAATACAGAGGCAGAGATACCACAGCAGTACAGCCCTGCTTCCCTCCATAGTTCTGCCATGGAGTTCTGCCTGGATCTCAAACCCAGGCTTTGTGCCTGGTAAGGCAAGCACTCTACCAGCTGAGTATCTCTTGGTTCCACCTTGCCCGTTTTACTTTGCATTTTCTCTTCGAAGACAAGGGTTAATTCCAATAATTTCAACTAAGACACTCTGGTGCGACATATGAAGACAACACACTTCCTAGCACATTTTGTCTTTACATTCTCAGATCTTTTCACATTACTATACATTTTCTAGTAAAGTCTTGCTTTTCTATCCTGCTTTCACAATGTATGCCTTTTATTCTCATGTCCTGTTTTTACAAAGTATGTTCAACCAAGCAGAACATCAAGGACAAATCTCATCACCTTTAAAGAAGTGGACCCTCCATTATAGGACAGATGACTTACAAAATAAATGAGAAGCAACTAAACATGATTAAGTAACATAAAAATGCTATTGTAAACCAACTATAATATTTCCTATATAAATACTAAGTTTTCTCAGTCTCTTTACCCTTAGCTTCACTTTGCCTTCTTTCTACCCATTGTACCATTCAGTTTTATTCCAGTAAGCCCCTCCGCCCTTAACCCTATTTCCATATTCTGAGTTTTTTTTTTTAAATATATAGAGACAGAGAAAGTGAAAGAGACCACAGCACTGAAGCTTCTATCAATACAGTGGGGCCCAGGATCACACCTGAGTTGTGCACATGGCTAAGTAGCACACGTGACAAAGCAGCACACTATACAAGTGAGCTATTTCAACAGGTTTCTGTTGTGAATTCTCTCACAAGATCCCAGTCATTGGCATATCCCTGCCCCCACATCACCTATCATTTATCTAGAGATTGCCAAGGCAATCTTAGTCCGGCTTGATTCTAAGTCCTCCTCCAATTCTAATACTTTCTGGATTTGGTAGGCAGCTGTGATCAACACTATATCACGCACATCAGACACTTTCTGGATTTGGTACCTAGCTTTTTTATTCTAAAAGTAAGTCTGAATTCTAGAGTGTCCAGTGTTGATTTCCAAAAGAAGTCATTGTTTTGGTAGCTTAACTGGGTACAGATTTTGTTGTATGCATTGATGGTAATTTTTTATTACTTGTCTGTGAACTTGATGTGTATGTATCTGTCTTGCTGGGAGAGTAGTCTTAGGTCATGTTGCAAGAGTCTTGAAACCTAGGGACCTGGCCAGCCTGACTAAAGTTTTAACAGGAGCCCACTGCAGTTGTGTAACTAGATTGTGGAAGGTTATGGATATAAAAAGAGCAAAGTCACAGATCAAATGTGGCTTGCATTAAGAGGTAATTATGGTCAAATTCTGGGCAGTTTTGAAGGTACATCCTGCAGAACTTGATGATGAATTAGATGTGGAGTGTAAAAGAAGACAAAGATCTTAATAAATAAGATTACTTAGCAAATTTTCATAGGAAAAGGTGATTTAAAAAGCTATGTGGGGGCTGGGGATACAGAATAATGGTTATGCAAAAGCCTCATGTCAAGGCTCCAAGGTCCCAAGTTCAATCCTCAGCACCACTGTAAGCCAGAGCTGAGCAGCACTCTGGTTTCTCTCTGTATCTTTCCCTCTGTATCTCTCTCATTTAAATAAAATAAATAAAATATTAAAATATATACAGGGGCCTGGTGGTGGCACATCCAGAAGAGTGCATACCTCACAAAACTTAAGGTCAAGCAGTGAAGCAGTGCTGCCGGTGTCTCTCTCCCTTTCTATCTCTCCCTTTCCCCTCAGTTTGTGCCTATCTCTATAAAAAACTCAAATAAATCAACCTAAGTAAATAAAAACTATGCAGCTAAATATAGGGGAAAAAAAGGAATCTCATGCTGTTAACCAGTAGCTGTCTTTCAGAATTTTGTATTGTGTGAATTTATTTAAATGATAACTTGTGAATATTCTCATTCTAAGGATTAACTTTTTAAACCTAGTTTTGCATTTGCAATTTTGGATTTTTAAACAAGGATATTCAAATTCAATATACTTCAGGTCCCCACATAACCTGAATTCACTCTTGCTTCTGGTCTATATTTTAGAGTAATAGTTTTTTGTTTTTTTTTGTACTAGGGTTTCACTGCTTGAGGCCAATTTTTTTTCAAATCCACACACACACACACACACACACACACACACACACACACACACACACACGGTGAGAGGGGGGGAGGGAGACACCAAAACACTGAATCTTCTTCCAGTGCTCTGGTGGTTGACTAGAACTTGGTTTCCACTTGGCAAAGCATGCATCATTCCAGACCCTTAAAATTATTGTTTCTGTGCAAATCTAGACAACCATGAGATACCACCTCATTCCTGTGAGCTTGTCCTACATTTAAAAGGCCAGAAACAAGTGCTGTTGAGGATGCAAAGAGAAAGGAGCCACTCTATCAATACAAGTTGGTCAGAACATAGATTGGTTCAAACCCTGTGGAAAACAGGCAGATGATTCCTCAGAACATCGGGAATGGGTTACTAAACGATCCAGCAACTCTCCTAGGGGTTACTCCTCCCCCCCCCAAAAAAAAAGTTTCCAGAAGAGATCTATGTATACTATGTTTATAGAAGCACTATTCGTAAGAATCTAATTTTGGAAACAACCCAAATACCACAGTTTCGATGAATGAGTGGTTAATAAAGTTGTGGTCATGCTTGAGGTTCTGAAGTCCCAGGTTAAAAATCTGGCACCACTATAAACCAGAGCTGAGCAGTAATCTGGGAAATGGGGGTGGGGAGGCAGTTGTGGTATTTATACACAATGGAATGCTACTAAGCAGTAAGAAATGATGAAACTTTATCATTCACTTCATCTTGAATGAAACTGGAGGAATCATGGTAAGTGAAATAAGCCAGGGGGAAGACGAATATTGGATGACCAGTACAGGATGGTGAAAGACTTAATTTGGTAGTGGGAGTCCATAGACAACTACCACAGGAAGATTAAAAAAAAAAAAAAAACACAACCCCCCCAAAAAAAAACTAGTGTGTTAAGTGTCTTGTAAATTATTTCCCCCAACAAAGTGATAAAACTTGTTTCTGATAAAATGTTACATAAAACAATATGCACTAAATAAAATAAAAATGTAAGCTTAATGTAATATACCACCTTGTACTACCTTTCCCCCAATTGTCTTCCAAAACTTCCCACCCATTTTAAATCTACAAAAATGCAAGCATTTCTTCTCATACCCATTTTGGGGTGGGGACAACTTTGTAAACATTTAAAAGAGACATTCTTGAAAAACTTTGCAGTTTTGTTTTGTTTTAACTAGTTACTAGCATCTCCGTAGGACCAACACCCAGGTGTAGCAAGACACAAGCAGTCTTTCTGAAAGCAGAGCCTGGTGGGTGGTGCTGGAGCCTGGTGGGGCGGGGCGTAGGGCCCAGTGAGGCGTTACGCATGCGCCGAGAGCCTTCTGGTGGAACTAGGATTGCAAGGTGAACCTAGTCGCTGACTTCTGGTTCTTGGGATGCGCTTCCGGGTCACCCTAACGCCGCGGTTTCCTCCATCCGCTTGGTTGTACTTTATCTCTGAATCCGCCCCATGTCCTGCTGTGTGGCCTCTGCCGTCTTTGGGTGAGTTTCCACCACCGACAGGGTCTGAGTGTGGCTGGTCGAGGACAGTCTGTAACGAGTCCTGCCCTAGTCCTTGTAGGAGGGAGTGCTCTTCGCCTGTCCCTTGTCCCTGCAGGGCTTCGCTCTCTTCAGCGCTTCCTCGCACACTGTTTTTAGCTTGTCTCGTCTCCGCACACCTCTTCACTTCCCTGTGGCTCACAGTTTCATTCCCCTCTTTCAAGTCCCGGGTTCTTGCCTTTTGCTTCAGCCAGTGCCTCTCGGTTTCTCTTCCGACCAAAATGTTAGCACCTCTCTTCCCCAGTCCCGGAGTCTCACCGATCTCTCAGCCGGACGGGCCACCTCCTCCCTGAGTTTACCCACCGCAACTGCGAAACTCTCTTTCTAGGAACCTGGGCGCTCGTCCCCTAACTTCCCTGGGCGTTTACCCCGTGCCCCTCGCATGACTAGTAGGTGACATTATTTCTCGCGTAGGGGCTCTCCCGCCTTCTCTTTGCTTTAAGGTACTGGATTAGACTGAATTCTGGTAGCTTCCTTAATTAGGAAGCAGCAGAGGTGTTTCCAGTTCTTCCCTGGGCAGTCTTGGAGGCTCTTTCTGGAGCCAGCTAACGGGTGGCAGGCAGAGTAGCAGCTAGTGTTTGTGCATGTGTAACTGTTAATTGACAGGTCCTGATAACATTCTGTCATTTTTGTGTTCTCTGACACACGAGAATGGATATGCACAGTTGAAGCCAAAGTGCGGGTGTTTGAGTGGGTCAGCTGTTTCTTGCACGGGCTTTACTTACAGGACAGTTCCGATGACATAGGGCATTTTCTTGGGATTATAAATTACTAATCTTGGGTTTATAAATGTATTGTCAAAATGTTTTAGTGTGTTACTGAAACAGTTTCTGCTTAAGAATACACTCTAGTGGGAGTCGGGCTGTAGCGCAGCGGGTTAAGCGCACGTGGCGCAAAGCACAAGGACCGGCATAAGGATCCCGGTTCGAACCCCGGCTCCCCACCTGCAGGGGAGTTGCTTCACAGGCGGTGAAGGAGGTCTGCAGGTGTCTATCTTTCTCTCCTCCTCTCTGTCTTCCCCTCCTCTCTCCATTTCTCTCTGTCCTATCCAACAACAATGACAACAACAATAATAACTACAACAATAAAACAACAAGGGCAACAAAAGGAAATAAATAAAATAAATGTAAAAAATAACAAAAAAAAAAAAAAAAAGAATACACTCTAGTAATTTAAAGTAAATTTTCTTTACTTCAGGCCAGTGTGTATTGTATTTTTATTTTTGCCTCTTACACATTATATCCTCATTTAAATTGTATTGACACATTTTTGTGTCAATCTTCATAAGTCAGACATTACAATCCTTTTTTTTCTATTGATTTCTTTGCTTTATTTTTTAATGAGAGTGGGGAAAAGAGAGTGCCAGAGAGAAGCAGAGCATCACTCTGATATATGCAATGCTGGGGGTTGAACTGAGGATCTCATGCTTGAGTCTAGCTTTAGCCGCAGCACTAGCTCCCAAGCCCATACTTCATTTCTTACAACAGTCTACTTTTTATTTTTCACTACTGTTTCCACCTTAGTTTTAAAACCATCTTTCTCTCATTTGAAGGCTAAAGTTTCTCTTAAGAAGCCTCTAGTCATTTCTAAAACTAAGGAGTTAGATTTAATAAGGATCAGCATCTTGCTTTCTGGATTTTGTGGATGGGATTGGTTAATTTTTTTTCAGTGTTTATGGTGTACATCTATTTGCATATGTTTTTGTGTAACAGAAATTGTGATTCCATAGTCATATAAACTATGCTCTTAGATTCAGTATTCAGTGGGTAGAATACAATGTAGAATTTGCTTCTCTTTTGACTAACTATAGAAAGAAAAACTACAGAAAAGGCCGCTCATTATATGCATTTTTGAGAATAGCATAACTCATAGCATATTCCAAAGCTGGACTGCTCTCTTCTGCTATTTTTAGCAAAGTCCCTTAGCAATACCTCGTCTCTAGAACCTCCATTGGAAACTTATGTTAAAGGAATTAAGCTCAAGCACCTCATACTTGAAAGTTCAACATCCTGTCTACTGTGCTACCTCCCAGAACACTAAATATTTCATTTATTTGTTAATGAGAGAGAAAGAATAGAGAAAAAAACGAAACAAAAACAGAACATCTGTTACATGCAATGCCAGGGATTGAACTCAGTGTCTCACATTTGTGGATCTAATATTTTAGCTACTATTCCATCTCCCAAGCCACAACTTTTAATTTTTTTTTAATTATTATTTATTTTCCCTTTTGTTGCCCTTGTTGTTTTATTATTGTTGTAACTATTGTTGTTGTCATCGTTGTTGGATAGGACAGAGAGAAATGAAGAGAGGAGGGGAAGACAGAGGGGGGAGAGAAAGATAGACACCTGCAGACCTGCTTCACCGCCTGTGAAGCGCCCCCCCCCCCCACGCAGGTGGGGAGCCAGGGGCTCGAACCAGGATCGTTCTGCAGTTCCTTGCACTTTGCGCCACGTGCGCTTAACCTGTTGTGCTACCGCCTGACTCCCAACTTTTAATTTCTTGAACCTACAATTTCTAGCTGAGGGAACCACACAGATCGAACTTGGTCTTTCATTCTGCAAATACAAAAGCCAGGGCTTATAGAATTGGTGAGTTTTTCTAAGCTCATTTTGCACAAATAACAAAGTCTGCATCAAGAGAGATGAGTTTTAGTTCCATCAGGCTGTCGACTGAAGGCACAATACAGAATTTAATGGCTCATTCCAATAAATTTATGCCATAGGGGTGAAAGCTTTAGGATAAAATAGTCTATGACTCAGATTTTTAAAAACTTTAAGCACACATACACACACACACATATTTTGAGCCAAACTTTTTTTTTCAACAACTGTGAAACGTAGATCCCCCATCCCCCACCACACGTACTTGCCTTCTGTATTTTCCGTATTTTCCATTTCAAGTATTAATGAAACCAGACTTTACTTATCCAAATCAAGTTTACCTCCTGCAGCAGACCAGCTTGCTTAGTTGCTTTAAGCACAGTTTTTTTGGATGTTTCCTGAACTTCTCCTCCCAAAAGAAACGAATGTAAAATAAAATAAACCTTCTCAAAGTTCAAGATGAGATCAAGCTCACACACAGCCAAAATACTTGTCAAGCAATTCTTCATAACAAATGATTTCCAGGGTAGTTAGTTCATTGTCCTGATCCTCAATAGCACAGCAAAAATACACACTAGCATATCTTTCGGAAACCATCTTCACATCTCACCATTCAAGAAAGCTGCACAGTTTTGGTTTCTGTACTAGAGCAGTCTGAACAAATTCTCCTGTGATCTTTTTCTTCTCTTTGTCTGATAACGGGACATACCATTTTTGCAGTTGTAGCTTTCCCTGATGACTAAAAAGCTGCATAAACTGAATGTGGGGGGCAGTAGTGTACATAGTACTAAGTGCAAGCACCCATAGAAGGATCTAGGTTTGAGTCCCTGCTTCCCCACTTGCAGGGGGTACACTTCACATGTGGTGAAGCAGGTCTACAGTTGCCTATCTTTCTCTCTCCTCTCTTCTCAATTTATTTCTGTCTATCCAGTAAAAAAGAAAAAAAAAGTAAGAAAAGAAAGAGAAAAAAGTGGCCACCAGGAGCAGTGGATTTGTAGTGCTAGAACCAAGCCCCAGTAATAACGCTTGAGGGAAAAAATTAAAATAATAAGTAAACTGCATAGTGGTCGTGGCTGCTGCTGGGAGGCCTGTTACCAGCTGAGCAGGGGAAGCCATGTTAACTGTATGTTTTTATCTTATTGGATAGAGAAATTGAGAGGGGGTGGGGAGATAGAGAAAGAGAGACATATGTAGCACTGCTTTAGCAATCATGAAGTGTTCCTCTTGTAAATGGGGACCAGAGGCTTGAATCCAGGTCTTTCCTTGTGCATGGCCCTATGTGGGCCTGACTGGGCCACCTGACACTGACCACCTGGTCAGTGACACAGATGTTTAAATTCAAGACTAAAGTTGCTTTGTCACTAAAGAGGGACTATAGAAAGAAGTTGTGCAGAAGTAGAAGCTGTAAAATCTTAAAAACTTTTTTTTCTTTTAAATAAATTTAAAGTATTTCATTGATTTTATTTTAGTGAGAAAGAGAGTATGTGTCAGTCCAGGGCACTGCTCAGCTCTGGCTTATGATAGTGCTAGGGATTGAATCTGGGATCTCAGAGCTTCAGGCATGGAAGTCTTGTGCATAATCGTTATGCTGTCTTCCCAGCCCCTTTTTTTCCTTTCTAAACTCGCTTTGACCTATTATAACTGATGCATGAAAGTCCTTGTATGAGGAGTGGGGAGGTCTCCTAGTAGAGGACCCAGCGTCCACATGGGAGCACGATGCACAGGAGGAAGCTTCATAGGCAGTGGAGCAGTGCTGTGATGCTTCTCCTCTCTTTGTCTCTGTCTCTGTGTATCTGGGAAAATAAAGAATCTGCTAGGAGCAGCCATATTAGTTAGGCATGAAGCCCAGTGGCAAGCCTGGTGGCAAAAAGAAAAGGGAAAAAAAAGGAAAAACCTTTAACTGAAATAGAATGAATATCTCAAGTTCTTTTTTTTTAAATAGTTTATCTATTTATTTATTATTGGATAGAAACTGAGAGAAATTGAGAGGAGAAACAGAGGGAGACACCTGCAGCCCTGTTTCACCGCTTGTGAAGCTTCCCCCTGCAGGTGGGGGACCAGGATCTTGAACTGGCCCCCAACATCTAAGTTCTCATTGGAACACTTGTGTTCAGCTCCTGACCTTTACAGACTGATAGACTTTTCTAATTACTGCCTCTTACCTAGTTGCCAAACCATAACTAGATAGATGTATATGTATACGTGTATGTATACTCACATACAGAGAATGCTTAGTGTGTGTGTATCTTTAAAGCTCAGGGCCTGGTTTTTAAACTTTGGATCTTATTTTAAAGCTCCACTGAAATTTACTTATTGATGAGAGAGAGAACCAGAGCACATACCATGCCAAAGATTGAACTTAGAACCTCATGCTTGAGAATCCAATGCTTTATTCACTGTTACGGCCTAGACTGTGTGTGTGTGTGTGTGTGTGTGTGTGTGTGTGTTAATTTAGGATAGAGACAGACTGAAGTTAAGAGGGAAGAGAACAATAGAAGACATCTGCAGTACTACTTCACCACTATGTAACTTCCCATCCCAGCTGGTAGGGGCTGAGGGTTTGAACCCAGGTCATTGTGCATCATGAGGTGTGCATTCAACCAGATGTGCCACCACCTGGCACCCCTGCTCAATCAAACATTAGCTTATTTTTATTTCATTGGCTAGACAAATTTAGAGAAAGAGAGAGACAGGCAGACAGACCTGCAGCACTGCTCCACCGCTTGTGAAGTTTTCCCCCTGTAGGTGGGAGGGACTGGAGACTTGAACTCCGACACGTGTGCACTTAACTAGGCATGCCACTGCCCAGTCCCCAGCAGTAGTCTTTTAATACATTTCTTTTTAATTTATTATTATTGAATAGTGGGGCTTTGTACTTCCGTAACTTAACAGCTCATGGCCAACTCTTTTCTCTGCTTTCTTTTTTTTTTTATTTTAATTAATTTTTTTTATTACCACCAGGGTTATTTCTTTTTTTTTTTAATATTTATTTTATTTATTTATTCCCTTTTGTTGCCCTTGTTGTTTTATTATTGTAGTTATTATTGTTGTTGTCGTCGTTGGATAGGACAGAGAGAAATGGAGAGAGGAGGGGAAGACAGAGAGCAGGAGAGAAAGATAGACACCTGCAGACCTGCTTCACCGCCTGTGAAGTGACTCCCCTGCAGGTGGGGAGCCGGGGTTCGAACCTGGATCCTTATTGCCGGTCCTTGTGCTTTGCGCCACCTGCGCTTAACCCGCTGCGCTACAGCCCGACTCCCCTCTGCTTTCTTTTAATTGCAGATAGAAATAGGGGCAGAAGGCGGGGGGAGAATGAGAATGAGAATGCTAGAGCACCAAAAGGCTTCCTGAGTATTCTCATGTGGTGCCAGGCCCTTTGGGCATGGCAGAGTGTGAGAGCTCTACTAGGTGAACCATCTCCAGACTCCACTTGCAGCAAATTTATCTTAGATACCTGCTATGGATGGCTAAACGGTGTATACATATATAAATAAGCTGGTGGCTAGGTGGCATTATATAGAACTCACATTTACACTTAAATTCTTTTTTTTTTTAATTTATTTATTTATTCCCTTTGGTAACCCTTGTTGTTTTAGTGTAGTTGTTTTTGTTGTTATTGATCCTGGATAAGATAGAGAGAAATGGAGATAGAAGGGGAAGACAGAGAGGGGGAGAGAAAGACAGACACCTGCAGACCTGCTTCACCGCCTGTGAAGCGACTCCCCTGCAGGTGGGGAGCCGAGGGCTGGAACCGGGATCCTTATGTTAGTCCTTGCGCTTTGCTCCTAGGGCGCTTAACCTGCTGCGCTACCAACCTGACTCCCCTACACTTTAATTCTGAACTTAATTTTATGTGTACATATCTGCATTAAGCTATAAAGTTTAATATAACCTGCATCACTGAGGTATCACAATTAAAAAAGTACAATTGGGGGGGCTGGGCACTGGCACACCTGGTTGAGCACACATATTGCATTGCGTAAGGACCCAGGTTCAAGCCCTGGTCTCCACCTGCATGGGGAAAGCTTTGCAAGTGGTGAAGCAGGGCTGCAGGTGTCTCTCTGTCTCTCTCCTTCTCTGTCGCCCCATTCCCTCTCGATTTCTGGCTGTGTCTATCCAATAAATAAATAAAGATTTAAAAAATTTAAAGTACAATAGAATTATTATTATTTTTTTTTAATATTTACTAACACAAGAGTAAAGTGGGGAGAGAGACCAGAGCATCACTCTGGCGTGATGCTGGTTACCTGTGATCTTAAATCCAAACTATCCACCAGTCCATTAAAGTAAGTTTTAATCTTAAGACAGTGTCACTTCCTTTTAAAATGTTTCGTTTAGTTCACATTTGAGACAGAGACCAGAGCATCATTCTGGTATATGGGGTGCTAGGGATCAAACCTGAGGCATTGTGCATGCAAGTTCAGTACTCTGTTGCTGAGTCACCTTCCTGGCCATAAAAAAAGGACACTTTTTTTTTTTAACAGGGAATATAGTGTATGATTTTTAAAAATTAGATCTTGGTAAGCTGGGGGAGATAGCATTGTGGATATGCAAACAGACTCTGGTCTAGAGCTGAACAGTGTTTTGGTTAAAAAAAAAAAAAAGATCCCAGATCTTAGGATTTTCTTTTGTTTTCCAAATAGTGATATATCTTTAGATGGGTTTAATATTTTTGCATTAATCTGCTTCACAGTTTAAATAAAATGTTTTTTGTAGGTACAGTTAAATACTTTGATTTTGGTGTATTGCACCAAAGTGAAGAACTCTGGGGAGGGAAGGGCTTTCAGGTCCTGGTGCATGATGGTGGAGAAGGACCTAGGCTGGGGTGAGTGTGTTTTGCAAAAAATTGAGAAATTTTACGCATGTATCAAAAACTGAATTTACTGTAAACCATCCTCCCTCCTTCCCCGTATTAAAAAACAAATAACAGGCAAAATGTTATTTGCTAGGCTGAGGAGGTAGCATAATGGTTATTTAAAAACCTTTTAGGCTTAATTCTACAAGGTCCCAGGTTCAATCCCCGGCACCACATAAGTCAGAGCTAAGCAGTTCTCTGGTCTTTCTGTTTTTCTTGCTCTTTCTCTAAAATAAAATTAATAAGATATTTTAAAATACTTTAATTTTAGAAACTTTTACAGTTGATTTGTAAAAATCTGTAATTGTAGAACAGTAAAAGCAAAAGCAAACTTTAGATAGCACTTGGTATGAGCCAGGGAGTATTCTAAATAGTTTGCATATTATTAATTCCTTTTTTTTTTTTTTTAACAAGAGCACTGCTCAGCTCTGGTTTATGGGGGTGAGGGTTGATTGAACACCCCTACCCTAACTCCTTGTTTTTACAACTATGTAAGTGCTACTCTTACCTCCATTTTACAATGATTTGTAAAGAGGGGTGGAGGGTAGATTAGCATAGTGGTTATGCAAAGACACTAGTGCTTTGGAGCACTGTAGTGCTCCAAAGTCCCAGGTTCAGTTCCCTGCACCACCATAAGCCAGAGCTGAACACTGCTCTGGTAAATAAGATAAGATAAAATAAGATAAAAATAAAAACAGTGCAAAGAAGTTACATAGTTTGCCCCAAGTAACATAATTAGTTAACTGAAGAGTGAGATTTGAACTTAATCATTCTGGCTCCAGAGTTTATACAAATTTTTACTAGTTTAGTGGTTTCATCCTTTATAGGTTAAGGTTAAAAATCTGATCACTTGGGAGTAGGGCGGTAGCGCAGCGGTTTAAGCGCATGTGGCGCAAAGCGCAAGGATCCTGGCTCCGCACCTGCAGAGGAGTCGATTCACAGGCGGTGAAGCAGGTCTGCAGGTGTCTGTCTTTCTCTCCCCCTCTGTCTTCCCCTCCTCTCTCCATTTCTCTCTGTCCTACCCAACAACAACAGTATCAACAACAACAACAACTACAACAACAATAAAACAACAAGGGCAACAAAAGGGAAAATAAATAAATAAATAAAATCTGATCACTTGCAGCCCAGGTTGTGGTGTAGCAGGTAGAGCAAGGGCCTTGTAAACATGAGACCCTCAGTTCTACCACAGAGTGATTCTCTGTTGCTTTCTCTTCTCTTTCTCTTTCTTGATAATAAATTAAAAAAATCAAAAACAAAATCAGTCCTCTAAAACAGAAAAGTACTGCTTTTGGGTGGAAACTTTAAAGGATTTTAAAAATCTCATCTTTATTAATGCTGGTGTAAGGCAAAGCAAAGCCTTTACATGTATATTTCTTAGATGGCAAAGTCATATATTAAGAAAGCAATACACACCTCTGAGAAAATAGCTCAGTTGGTAGACCATTGAACCTGCATGCGTGAGGTTCCCATTAGATCCCTGCTTGTGCCAGACTAGTCTCTGACTTCTCTCTTTTTTCTCTCTCTCAGGAGACATTCTCAGTCTCATATGTGATATATAAAACGAATCTTGTTTTTAAAGCTACACAGGACCAGATCCTTCATCCTTAAAGGAAAACATTAATAAAAGTTAATTACTTTTGAGTTATTTATATTAAAGGCATTATAGTTAGTGAAATACATTCTACTAAACTCAGTTGAAAATTTTCCTTTGCTATGAAGAGTACTAAATACATTTATTTAATAGTTTTAAATTCTGAAATTTAAATTTGAGAACTTTGAAATATAAGATAGAAGTAAATATGACAAAACTAAAATTGAAATTTCTGACTTACCTCCGGTGTCATTTCCAAAGCTGAAAATTTGTGCAACATTAAATGCATTCATCTCCTCAGAAGTACCATACTCACAGTAATACTCTTAATTTTGTGCTTTTATTTTAGAAGAGGGTAATACAAACTGATTCCCTTTTTTATTAAAAATGCAAATAATAATTTAGAATACAGTTGTTACCTTGTTGTTCTTTTGTACTTTTATTCCCAAATAGAAAATTTCAGTTGCTGTCTTTCTCTCATCCCAAGAAGTCTCCCCTCCCTCTCCTCTTTCCCTCCCTCCTCCTTCCCTCCCTCCTCTCCCTCCCTCCCCTCTGCTCCCCTTTTTTCCTCCTTTTCCGTGTCATGACTTGTCCGACAGCTTAATAATTTTAGTGGTTAATGTGCAGTTTAGTGCCATGAACTTGGACTCACATATAAAGAGAAGTTATTATTTTCTTAAGGATTTTGAAAACAGTGAAATCATGTGATCTGGTTAACAGAAAAAAATTGTTGGTATTTATCCTGTTCTTTCATCTAAACATTTTGTCTCTGCTTTTATTAAAGCAGATCTTTTTTCATATAGGTTAGAGAATAAGTTTATAAAATTTCAGTGGTTTCCTTTCACCTGAAATTTAATAACGTAGCAGTAATGAATTTAGGAAAATTGGTGGTTTGTTGCTATCAGCACTGTTGCTATGGGAATAAATTAGAATGACTAGCGCTTAGGTGGCCTTGAACTTATTCTTTAGTTTCCATAGTAGTTGAAAAAGATTTAGGTCAGATTTACCTGTTCCCTTTTTTTTTTTTTTTTCTAAACCAGACAATTTTAATTTAGCACAATGATGTTTTTTTTTTTTCTCCACTAGGTTGCTGCTGTATTCTCACTTTCTTTATTAATAAGCTTAATCCAAAACAGACATTCAGAATTTAGAGAACATTTTAGGATAAAAATTAGTATAAGCATATATATCTTGTGGGAAAAAAAAAATCCCCCCCCCCTTTTTTTTCAAATCTGCTTTTCCTTTTCATCAGGTCTCACATTGTTATAGGTTAGGAAATTAATAACACACTAGTAAATGTCTTGTTGAGCATGAGGGGAACAATTGTGGCAGAGAAGATGTCTCTCATATAAGTGTGACTTTTTTTTTTTTTTGCCATCAGGGTCTTTGAGGATGGTAGTGTGTAATGCATGGCTCAACCAGATGCATCACCACCTGGTCCATTACTATGACATTTAATATTAGCTAATAATAGATGAACTTAAAAATCTTGGCTTGATCTCATACTTTTTTTTTCTTTATTGGGATTAATGTTTTACAGTTGAAAGTAAATACAATAGTTTGTACTGCATAACATTTCCCTGTTTTTCACATAATACAACCCCCACTAGGTCCTCTGCCATCCTGTTCCAGGACCTGAACTCTCCCCCCTTCCCACTCCAATCTTTTATTTTGGTGCAATACACCAACTCCAGTCTAAGTTCTGCTTAGTGTTTTCTCTTCTGATCTTGTTTTTCAACTTCTGCCTACGAGTGAGATCACCCCATATTCATCCTTCTGTTTCTGACAGATTTCACTTACCATGATTTCTTTAAGCTCCATCCAAGATGGGCTGAAAATGGTGAAGTCACCATTTTTAACAGCTGAGTAGTATTCCATTGGGGATATATACCACAACTTGCTCAGCCACTCATCTGTTGTTGGACACCTGGGTTGCTTCCAGGTTTTGGCTATTACAAATTGTGCTGCTATGAATATGGGTACACACAAATCTTTTGGGATGGATGTTTTTGGTTCCTTAGGATATATCCCCAGGAGAGGATCATAGGGCAGGTCCACTTCTAGCCTTCTGAGAGTTCTCCAGACTGCTCTCCACAGAGGTTGGACCAATTGACATTCCCACCAGCAGTGCAGGAGGGTTCCTTTGTCCCTACAACCTCTCCAGCATTTGTTGTTGCTATCATTTCTGACATGACATTCTCACAGGAGTGAAGTGGTATCTTTATTTGCATTTCTCTGACCTTCATCTCTGACTTGAAGCATTTTTTCATATGTCTGTTGGCCATTCATATCTCTTCTGTGGTGAATATTCTGTTCATATCCTCTCCCCATTTTTGGATAGGGCCATTTGTTTTCTTGTTGAGTTTGGTGAGCTCTTTATATATTTTGGTTATTAGCCTCTTGTCTGATGTATGGCATGTAAAGATCTCCCATTCTGTAAGGAGTCTCTTTGTTTGGGTAGTGATTTCCTTTGCTGTGCAGAAGCTTTTTTTTTTTTTTTCTTTAGAATTCTTTCAGATTTAGAGAGAATTTGAAATGATGGTAGAGAAAATCCTCATGTATCCAATGCTCACAACTCCCTATTTTTTTTTGCTTGATTTTTAAAGCTAATTATTATTTTTTTCTTTATTGGGGAATTAATGTTTTACATTCAACAGTAAATTGAAACAAGTTTCATGAAAATGTCTTTACAACTGGTGATGCATTATAATGATTTCTACAAAGTTTTGACTTTTTAATTTAAGAAATATTGTTGTTCTCCACTAGCTTGATAAAGCCTGTTAATGTATTGTAACTGATTTGAATAATTCTAGTGTCTGCTTTAATTTTTTCATCTGTCTTTTTTGGAGTTAAAAATGTTAAAGTTTGCTAGTTTATTTTTTAATGTTTATTTATTTATTCCCTTTTGTTGCCCTTGTTTTATTGTTGTAGTTATTGTTGTTGATGTCGTCGCTGTTGGATAGGACAGAGAGAAATGGATAGTGGAGGGGAAGACAGAGAGGGGGAGAGAAAGATAGACACCTGCAGACCTGCTTCACCGCCTGTGAAGCGACCCCCTGCAGGTGGGAAGCCGGGGCCTGGAACCAGGATCCTTATGCCTGTCCTTGCACTTTGCGCCATGTGCGCTTAACCTGCTGCGCTTCTGCTTGACTCCCAGGTTTGTTAGTTTAAACACTTTTTATTTGTTTGTTTTGTTTCATTTATTATTTTTTAAAGGTTTTATTTATTTATGAGAAAGATAGAAAGAGAGAGAAAGAACCAGACATCACTCTGGCACTTGTGCTGCCGGGGATAGAACTCGCGACCTCATGCTTGAGAGTCCAAAGCATTATCACTGCACCATCTCCCGGAGCACAGTTTTTGTTTTTATACCAGAGCACTGCTCAGCTCTGCTTTATGGTGGTGCCTGGAATCAAAGATTCTTGGGGCCTCAGGCTTGAAAGTCTTCTGTGTAACCTCTGTGCCTTCTCCCCCAGCCCTTTATTTATTTAAAAACTTAATTTACTTATTTTAAAGTTATAGTCCAAGTAATTGTGCAGAACATTTGTGAGGGATGCTGTTGCTTTGACTATTTTTGTCTAGATACATCATTTTAAAAATTGCCTTAATGTAGAATCATGAAGTTGAAATAGTCATAAACAGAACTTCTCTCAGAAAACTGTAAGAAGCTGAGAAAATAGCTGGTAGAGCATAGAACCTCCATGACTGGGGTTCCTGGGGGTAAAAAAGTAAACCTTTATTTATTATTAAAGAGACCTTTTCCAGTTTCTAATAATCAGAGTTTAAGTGGACTAAGTTGCTTTTCACAAACTTTACTTCTGCTCTTGGCAACTAGTCAAAAGACTACAAAACTGCTTTATACTACTTTCCACTGGTTCCAGTGTAGTCTTCGTAAACCAAGAAAAGAAAACAGAAATAAAGCAGTTTGCTTCTATGCATATGATCTGATGAAAGTAACTTAATTAATTTTTGCTACAGTGGACTGCATTTATTAACTTCTGCTTTATTTCCTGTAATCACAGTGTGTATCATTGCCACTGATAAAGGCTGTCAACAAGTGTACTCTATAATTTTCACCAATACTTCTTCTTAAAACTTAATGATCTCACTTACTTGGTGCCAGGCACTATTTAAGGCATTTTACTTGTATTAACTGATGCTCATTTGGGAGATGTGGGAGTGGAATTAGAAGGGATAAAAATGAGAACTTGCCTCATCTGTATGTATATTCTTATCACCTAGTTTATGATTCCTGCCTTAGTGGTGACTAGCAGGATTTAGCATAAAATTTTAGCTGGTCAGCTTTTAAAAAGCAGCAGTTTTGTTTTTGATGTTCCATCCATGATTTTAGACTTTGAAATTAGGCTGTTTCAGTTTGAGTTCCAGGTTGGTGACTTAGTAGGTGTATACTTTTGGGCAAGTTAGTCTCTTGTGCTTTCTTAGTCTGTAAAAGGGTAATGCTCACTGTATACACTTATGGAGTTGACTTAGTGGGTTGATATATGTAAAGGACTTAAAATAGTGCCTGATACATAAAAAGCATTCCATGAATGTTAGCTATTAATAACTCACAATTCACAGTTGGATCTCCTGAAAGTATTTGTGACTATTAGGAGTATTTACTTACTAGCAGGACATGATTGACATTCACGGTTATATTGCCCAGGAGCTTGAAACAGCTTTCTTTAAGGCTGGTGGGTAAAAAATTACTGTGTAAAGTGGAATCAAGTCAAGTAAATGATAAAAGGTATTAGGTCTGTAGTCCCAACTTGTTCAGTCTCTCATAGGAACCTCTTGTTATTGGACTTTGCTCTTAATAATTGTGATATTTTTATCCTTTCAATAACTAAGCCAATTCAATTTTTTAAAATAATGTCTAAAACTAGTTAATTAACTTTCACTAAGGAAATTTCCTTCCTGAGTCTATCTTGTGTCTATAGACATTTTATTCTTTGAAAAAAGTACTGTCGTGCTTTATGCCAGACATTTTTCTAAGAGTTTATCAGATAGTAACTGATTTAAACCTCATAGCAAGCTTATAATAGTAAAGACACTTTTATTGTGACTGCTGAAACCTAGGAAACTAAATAACAAGTCTAAGATTCCACACTGCTCATCAATGTCAGCTGATTTGAGCCCAGTTCTCTCAAAACACTTTTATGTTTGCCATAGCCTGCTTCTTACAGAGATGAATATGTTGAAATGAATAAAATGACAAGCACTGAAATTATGGATGATGCTTTTTTTTTGGTGGATTTCTGACAGAGTAAATAAGTTTAAAAAATAAAACAATAATAAAAGAACTAGATATAGATTCCATAGTTCTTTTGACAGCTAAACATACACATATGTATATATGTATATATATATATATATATTTATTTATTTATTTATTTTCCCTCCCAGAGCTTAAAGACTGTGCACTACTGCCACTTCCACAGACTATTTTTCCTTTTTTTTTTTTTTTTCCTCTTCCAAATACAGGGTGGGAGACACAAACACCACAGCACTGCTCTACCATTTGTGAACTTCTCTTTTGTTTAATATTTCCATATGGTGGCTGGGCACTCGAGTCCAGCTGCTGGTACATGGTAAAGTGTTCATTTTATGGGGTGAGCTATCTCCTGGCCCCCTAAAGACATACATTTCAATAGACTCAGTTCTTTAAATATAGTATCTAGTAAGTTTTATGTGAGTACTGGAGAGCTGATTAATATAGGGATGATAAGCAGATATATGGAATTTTAACTTTGGAAAATGAATGAAGGTATAAGTTTTTAGATAAAATTGAAAACAACACAAATAATATTCCTGGTCACAGTATGCCATATGTCAGATTTTATCCCTTGCAGAGATAAATGCTTCTCTTTGAAATGTTAACTTCATAGATGACAGGAACACAAAGATCAAATTTTCTTTCTTTTTTTTTTTTTTTTTTTTTTAGTACTATGGAGTCTGTCTCTCTAAACATTAGAGAATTTTTGATACTTTGTGACAGATTACTAGAAACTAAAAGAAGGTACAAGGAGGCTTGGAGGGAAAGGAAGAACTCTGGTTATTATGCTTATTTTGACACATCTAGTTCAGGTGAGCTCATTCCTTTCAATACTTTTTGTTGTAGTTTTGGGGCCTTTCCTATGGAACTCATCTCCCTATTGTATTGGAATACTGTGGGGAAGACTTTGTTAAACTTTTATTATTAAAGACCACTTTAGGGAGCTAGGCGGCAGTGCAGTGGGTTAAGTACACATGGCGCAAAGCGCAAGGACTGGTGTAAGGATCCCAGTTTAAGCCCCTGGCTCCCCACCTTCAGGGGGTCACTTTGCAAGCGGTGAAGCAGGTCTGCAGGTGTCTTTCTCTCCCCCCCCTCTGTCTTCTCCTCCTCTCTTGGTTTCTCTCTGTCCTATCCAACAACAACAGCTATGACAACAATTACAACTACAACAAAGGCAACAAAATGGGGAAAATGGCCTCCAGGAGCAGTGGATTCGTAGTGCAGGCACTGAGCCCCAGCAATAACCCTGGAGGCAAAAATAAATAAATAAATAAATAAAATCATTTTATAGATAATATAAAAGGATGAATTTTCAAGAAGTATTATTAGAAATTGTAAAAATCGTGGTCGGGGAGGTGATGCAGTAGATAAAGCATCGGACTCTCAAGCATGAGGTCCTGAGTTCAGTCCCCGGCAGCACATATACCAGAGTGATGTCTGATTCTTTCTCTTTCCTCCTATGTTTCTCATTAATAAATAAATAAAATCTTTAAAAAAAAGAAATTGTAAAAATCAATTCTTAGAGAAGGTATTCCTTATTAAGATCTTTTCTTTACTGAGTAAATATTTGGTACAGCCTTAGTGTATTAAAAAGAATTCTTTCTCAGTATGTCCTGTTAGTGTTCTAGTAAGTGTAAAGTTACTATAAATATTCCTACAGCTGACAATGCCATGGTATGTTAGTCAGTCATTCCGCCCAAATAAAGTAGCCGGAAGAATGTACCAACTTTACCACATTCAGCTAGTTCAGCTGTTTATTTATGGAAGGAATTGACGAAGTGGTGATGACCTTTGTTTGCAAAAAGTCCAACAAGGAAAGTGTGATTATTTGCAGTCTTTTTGACCACAGCAATGTGGTTTGTATTGGTGCCTGAATTGTGTGAGTTCAAAGTTTCTCTTAAGGTTATTCTATTTATTTTATTTTATTTTGAACAGAGAAATCAAAGGAGGCAGGGAAGGGAGGGAGGGAGAGAGACGCCTGCAGTATTGCTTCACCACTCGTGAAGCTTTCCTAGGGCCTTGAACGTGGGTTCTTGCACACTGTGGTGTGTGTGCTCAACCAGGTACACCACCACTTGCCCCCCACCTCCACCCCCTTTTAAGTTTATTCTAAATGGAGGCCCAGTATTTCTTTTACTAGAGCAAGACTGTGGAATGGTAAAGGTGATAGTAGCTTAGTGGAGAAACCAGAAGAAAGGACAGCTGGAAGTAGAAGTTTCCGAAATGCACCAGAGTTCTAGTAGACAAATATGGAGAAAGCAAGTGTTCTTAGAGCATTGATCCATTTCTTGGTTCGTGTTCCTGATTTTGAGCATCTAGTGTCTGTTCTCTGGATAAAGTCCAGAAAAATACTTTTCCAGACACACTGAACTCGTCTGGAGGAAGGTATTTCCTCCCTCCCTTCCCCCCCCCTCTCCTTTTTTTCTTTTTCCCTTTTTTTATTCTCTCCTCTCTTTCTTTGGGGCGGGTGGGGAGAGAAACAGCAGAACACTGTACAGCTCTGCTTTAAGGTGGTGCTGGAAATTGAATTTGGAATCTCAGAGCCTCAGGCATGAAAGTCTTTTTTGCAAAACCATTATCTTGTCTCCTCAGCCCTATTTTCTTATAGTCTCTTTTTTATGTTCTAAATGTGTTATATATAAATCAAATCATGTCATTCTTTTGCTTAAAGTTTGTCATTCCAGATAACTTCATCTGTTTGATACAAGGCTATGTGTGATCTGATAGAGCCTCATTTCCTGACACATTGACTTTGTAACACTGCCTTTTTCTGTTGTTGTTTGTCGTATGCTTTACATTGGCTTGTTCTAGCCCTCCCCCTCCAAGAGAATTGGATGAATCCTGTTAATTTCGCGGGCCTGCTTGGCCCCGCCCCAAGGGACCCTGGGAGAGGGTTCCGGAGTCCGAGAGTTCCTGAGTTCCCCAGTGACAGAGTTCCTGAGTTCCGGAGTTCGAGAGTGCGAGAGTGCGAGAGTTTCTGAGTTCGAGAGTAAGGGAGAGGGTTCCTGAGTTCCAGAGTAAGAGAGAGTGCTTGCGCCGCCGCAAAGAGACAGCAGAGTTCTGTTTGGTGATTAGTTTGTCTTAGTTTGTGAATCGTTGTTCCTGAATAAAGAAATACAGCTGCCCTGCCCAGCCGTGTGTCTGGTCTCTGTTACCCGATGTGAAGCTGGCCGGCCCGGCAAGAGCCTCCGAAATTTTAACAACAGTTGTTACTTCTCAAACATGCCAACATTTACCATTTCAGTTTCTTTTAAAATTTTTTAAAATTATCTTTTTATTTATTGGATAGAAGCAGCCAGAAATCAAGGGGGAAAGGGGTGGTAGAGAGGGAGAGAGACACCTGCAGCCCTGCTTCAGCACTCGCAAAGCTTTCCCCCTGCAGGTGGAGACCGGGGGCTCAAACCCAGGTCCTTAGCATTGTGACATGCACTCAACTGCCTGGCCCCTTTCAATTTCTTTATAGCTGTTTCCTCCATATCTTATAGGTAGCTTCTTTTCATTACTCAGATCTCTGTTGAAATGCTACTTTCTCAGGAATGTTCACCCTTCCTAAAATAGGAAGCTATCAACAAAATAAAAAGCCAAACTATCAAATGGGAGAAAATATTTTTACATCATATATCTGATGAAAGGTTAATAGCCAAAACATTTTGCATATTAGAATAATTTAATTTGATAGCAAAAAAACAAACCAAAAAGAGTTTAAAATATGAACAGAGACTGAGACTAGCTAGCAGATGCATGAAAAAGTGCTCAGCATTGCCAACCATCAAGGAAATATATGTCGAAATCACAATGAGATATTATTTCACATATGTTAGAATCACTTATCAAAAATATAAAGAGTAACAGTGTTGAAGAGAATGTAAAAAAAAAAAGGGACCTTTTGTGTGCTGTTGGTAGAAATGTAAATTGGTAATCCACTATGGAAAACAATATGAAAGTATCCAAAAATTTAAACTAGAAATGTCACTTGCATATGTAGAAGAATTTTAATTTATTCTAAAATTCAAACCATTCAGAAAAAAGGGAAGATTGGTAAATGGTAATGGGACAATAGACTAAGGAAGATCAAGTGCAAATAACACAATTGAAATTAATCAAGTTTATTTATGAGCAAGTAGATTTGAAAGGTCTGTATTGATATTGTAATAGAGTGCTTTCCATCAGATAATACTTGAATAAGGTCAAATTGTATAAATTCTTATTTTTTGTTTTAAATGCAGCTGCCATCACACTCTTTCCATACTTGACCTGGAGTAAGAAGAACTCGTCCCCTATGCTGTGCCTTTGAAAGTAGATCTTTATATTATACTATCATTCAGAAGCAATTATACCTAAAAATAGAAGCTGATATTCATTTGAAAGAAAGACAAAAAAGCAAAAACAGAGGAAGGAGAGAGAGTGGAGGTGGGACGGGATGGGGCCTATTCTGGAAGGTTGCACAGTAGGTAAGATGTTGGACTTGGCAAGCACGAGGCTCTGATTTCTGTCCCTGGCCTGAGGGATGTTCAGGGTCTCTCACCCTCTCACTTTCTTTTAAATAAATACATATTTAAAAAGAGAAAGGGAGGGAGGAGGGAAAGCTCCAAGAGACAGGCAGTGACTCACATGACAGACTCTCTGGACAACAAGCACATTTATCAATCCAAAAGAACATTACTTTGCAAACCCAGTGATACTATGGATGTTTATTTAGAATTTGACTAAAATGGGGGGTGGGGAGGCATGGTGGTCAGTCACAGAAGAGAATTATTTGTTTTTTGTCTTTAATTGAATTTACATTAAGTTTATAAAGCTTCATTAATAGTGGTACAATTTCATGCCTCTCCCTAATATTTATTACCCACCACCAAAGTCCCAGTATCTTTCTGCCAAAGTCTACCGGAACCGCTTAACCCATATAGCCCACATCCTTTGGTGACCTCTTCAGCAGTCAATCTGAGGGCCTGTTTTCTTACCTCCTCTATCCCCCCCTTCACTTCTCACCTACCTCAATATTTTATTTATTAACATGGTAGAGAGAGAGAGAAGGTGGGGAGACAGCTAGAGTATCACTCTAGCATAATGCAATGCTGGGCATGGGACTCAGGACCTCATACTTCTAGGTTCAGAGCTCTATATACTATGCCACCTCCCTGGCCTTGAGGGTTTGTTGTCACTTGATGTAGTTTAAATTTTAAAAGAGAAGGGGACTGTCGGTGGCCGACCTGCTTGAGTGCATATGTTACAGTGCACAAGGACCCCAAGCCCCCAGTCCCCACCTGCAGGGGGAAAGCTTTGCAAGTGGTGAAGCAGTATTGCGGGTGTCTCTCTTTTTCTCTCCCTCTCTGTCACCCCTACCCTCTGAATTTCTGGCTGACTCTTTCCAATAAATAAGTAAAGATAACAACAAAAAAAAAAAATTAAAAGAGAAAGGCACAGTAAAGTCCATATAATTTACTGGAGCAACATGATGGCTGTTAGCATTAATTGGCATTGATTTCTTTTTAAAGTTTATTAAATGTGGTTATGGGTATATTACTGGAAAGTGTATGCAAAAAACTTGTTAGGCAAGCTTGCTACTGGGTAGGCGACCTCCTGGCCATAAAGTAAGGTGTTTTATGTTGGAATTTTTGCCATTGCTGGGGCTTTTTTAAAAAAAAAAATAGAGTGAGAGGGAGAGAGAGAGAGAGAGAGAGAGAGAGAGAGAGAGGGAGAGAGAGAGAGAGAAAGATACCACAGCTCTGCTCTGTTGCTTATGCTGGTTCTCCCGTGTGGTTTTGGCAGAACCAAAACTCTGGTCCCTGTGAATGATAAAGTGTGTGTTGTAGTGGATAAGCTATGTCCTAACCCCTTTTAATAATTTTGTTTTGGGGATAATACAGTTTTTCTGGAATAAATTTCCAGAAGTATTTCAAAAGTTGCATAGAGATTTTCATCTGTTACCTCAGCTACTTTTCCCTATTGCTAATGTTAATTAACCGTATTGCTAGGGTTAATTTGTGCAAAACTAAGTTAGCAACATTGGTATATTACTGCTAACTAACTCAAAACTTTATTCAAATTTCACTATTTTTAGTGAATAAATTTGTAGGCTGCCTTTTTAAAGTTGCATTTAGAGAAGATTTCAAAGTTTGAGTTTGTTACTACTACGGATTCAGTCCCTTTAACCAGAAAATAATATAAAGAGCCTCTGAGGAAAATTGTTTCACTTAAGAGCCTATCAAGGAAAAGAATAAGTAAGTTTCTAAAATTCAGTTTAGTGTTTCTCTTCCAGTTTGAGAAACTGAGTATTTTGGCTTAGAAAGATTTCTAGGGCTAAGTCATACAAAAAGACTCGAGAACATGCCCCAAAATTAATTTGCTGAGTTTGTAAAGTCACACTTTTTGAATGAGAAAAAATTCCTCTGTATCCAGTACCTTTTATGATCTGGTTGTTAATGTTCTTGATCTAGTGCCTAACATATTGTTAAAATTTTTAATTAAATGTTTATTTAGTAAATGTCTTTATGAAGAAGCATACTACTATGTAGATACCACAAAATAACTTTATGAGAGAAATACAAAATAGCAACTGAAAATGAAAATGATAAACTTCATTTTTTAAACTAGTTTGCCTGAGAATGTTAAGAACAAATGGAAAGGACTTATATATTTGCCAGTTTTTCAACATAGCAGTAACTTTTTTCCCCCCAGGCAACACATACTAATCAGTATGCTGATTTTAAGTGCTGTATTACAGATGTTAATACTTGAGTTTTCTTAAAGTATTAGAGGGATCAGTAAAACGGCTCAAAAATCCATAAAACACCTGGGAATTGACGTTGTTACTACATTACCTCCAGATTTCATTCACTGTAAATTTAAGGTTTAGTCTAGAGTAAAAGCAAAATGCTAACGTGGTAGTTAAGGGTAGTTAAGTGACACTTTCATTAATTACTTGCCGATGATTTGAATAACTTGTGAATGTTTTATATTCATTTTGTTTTTAATGTTTGGAAGCATTTTTGCAACTGACTATGTAATGACAATTGTTACCTTTTTTTTCTTCTTATTGTATTTACATCTATCTCTTCATTTCCTATGGTGTTTTAAGCATGCGTGTTTTATTTAATAGCCAATAAGCCCAAACAGAGAGCAAAAACGAATGAAAAGCAAAATTAGTTTATTTGCTGTTTGTATTAATTTTCTGTGACTCCATAATAAATTACCACACATGTGGAGGATTAAAACAATGGAATTTATTATTATTTTATAGTTCTAAAGGCCGGAAGTCTGAAATTAAGACTTGGCAGGACAGCATTTCCTCCGAGAGCTCTAGGGTTGAATTTGCTTGCTTCTTCAGCTTCTGGGGACTGCCGGCTTTCTGTGGTCCGATCATTAGTCTCCGTCGCCACTTCTACATTGCTTTCTGATCATTATGTGCATTAAATTTCCCTGCGCCTTTCTCTTTATGTAGGCTCCTGAGATGGCTTTTATGTCCTACCTAAATAGTCCAGGCTAATCTCCACTTCAGAATCTTTAATTACATTTGCAGTGATTCTGTTTTCCAAATAAGTTAATATTCATGGGTTCTAGAAAATAGGTTGTGAGTCCATCTTTGACTGGACATCTGTTTTATTATAGCTGTATGTATTTGTGCTTGGGGAAGGGAATTAATCCCTTTCTTTTACTCATTTTTTTAAACCAGAACATTATTCAGCTCTGGTTTACTGTAATGCCAGAGGTTTCTCAGCCTTAAAAATGGAAGTCTTTTGCATAACCACTAGGCTGTCTCCCTGTACTCAATTCAGCAGTTTTACTCTTTCTCTACCTATTCTCATACTCCTTTCCTTAAAAAAATAAAATAAAATAAAATTGCGGGGTGTTTTTTGTTTGTTTGGTTGGTTGGTTTTGTGTTTTTGTTTTTGTTTTTTTATTTTATTTTTGACATTTTAGTCTATTAAAAGAGAAACCTAAGGGGGCAGGTGGTGGTGCACCTGGTTGAGTACACATGTTACAGTGCGCAAGGACCTGGGTTTGAGTCCCCAGTCCCCACCTGCAGGGGGAAAGGTTTGTGAGTGGTGAAGCAATGCTACAGCTGTCTCACTGTCTCTCTCCCTCTCTATCACTCCCTTGGCTGCCTCTATCCAATAGATAAATAAAGATAATAAAGCTTTTTTTTAAAAAAAAGAAACCTAAAGATTCTTATTTTTAAAGTATTAGTGCCTGTGATCCCTTGTTGGAGGTGTGATATTCAGATTTGCTGTGAAGTATATCATTCTTTGTTTATATTTGAAGGGAGCTTTTTTAGTTAAAACAGACTTCAAAATGGTGTTTCTTAGTGCAACCCTTGAAAAGAAAAATTTGTAACTTAAATATTCCTTGTAAGAAATGGGAAAAGTGAAGGTTTGAATTTTTGTGCCTCTGAATACTGGAGGTTCTTAATAAAACTAATTTTAAAAATAAATATTTAGAGACATCAAGAGCCTGGAAAATTGAGCTTGATTGAAAAAATATTTATTAAGTGCTATCAGATACTAAAAAAGAAAATGAACTCTGTCATTGTGGAATTTAGAATCAAGATTCCACAGGGATCCAATTGAGAGTTTTTAGCAATATTGATTAATTGAGATTTACGGAACAAAGATCAGAGGAGTAGTTTTGAATAATTCTTTATTGTTGAGGAACATTAAAACAGGGAACTCTTTGATGAATAAACTAAAGTTTAGTACATTGAAAGGTAGTTTTTCTTTTTCTTTTCTTTCTTTCTTTTTTTTCATTGTTGCTAGGCTTTACCACTCCAAATTTAATTTTTCAGATAGAAAAGAGACGGGGAATAACACAGCACCAAAACTTCCCCCAGTATAGTAGGGTCTAGGCTCAAGAAATTTGGTTTTCTAAATTCATAGTGCTTATCTTTGACTAGAAAACAATAAAAGTAATTTATGTTCATGTGGCTTGTAATTAAGGTTGTCTGTTTTGTTAATTGCAAATTAAATTGTAAATTGAAAACAACGGTTTCAAAGAGAAATCAAACAATTATTTCTGTTGGGTTATACAAGGTGTTAAAAGGTAGCATAGAAAGATCTCATTTTATGGTCCAGGAAATGGAGCAAATGGATAAAGCACTAGACTCTCAAGCATGAGGTCTTGAGTTTCATCCCCGGCAGCACATGTACCAGAGTGATGTCTGGTTCTTTCTTTTCTCCTATCTTTCTCATCAATCAATAAATAAAATCTTTTAAAAAGAAAGAGAGAGAGAGAGGTCTCATTTCGGGTTTTTTAGGATCTTTTTTAAATAAGCATTTTATAGATCTGACCACTGTTCTGGTATTTGTAGCATTAATGAACCTGTTTTTCTCTTGTGGTCATATGTACATAAAAAACTTCACTGTTTAGCCATTTTTGTAACGTGTGCTCAACCAGGTGCGCCACCACCCGGCCCCTTTTAGCCATTTTTATGTATATTATTATTCAGTAGCATTTGTACATTGACAGTGTCACCACTATCCTTTTTAGTGATTAGTCTCAACCTGTGTCTTCTTGAGAAAACCAAGTTACTGTTATGTATTATTCCTGCCAACATTATAATAAACAGTTTCACAAGAGGTCACAGAAAAATTTTTTAAACCATTTTTAGATTTTTTAAACCATCTTCTGATTTTTCTTTAAATTTACAATTCTCCTAATTTATAAATTAGAATTATTTTGAACAGGTATTTTAACCTTTATGTTTGGTGCTTCAAGTTAGGGTACTGGTTTCTGAATTTGTTGATAGAGTCTTTTTAGAATTGTGTGTTCTGGAAAGTGGCACAGTGGATAAAACACTGGACTCTCAAGCATGAGGTCCTGAGTTCTATCCCCAGCAGTGCATGTACTAGAGTGCTATCTAGTTCTTTCTCTCCTCCTATCTTTCTCATTAATAAATTAATAAAATCTTTAAAAATATAACAGAATAAATTATTGTTGAATAACAGTACTGAATGCATATAGTCTTAAATCCATTAGAAGAGAGTATTTTGCTTTTTAAAATTTCTTAAGCTGTATTTAGAATACCATGGTAAACATGTACTAATTACTGGTTTATTAGCATCTTAAGACTTAAAGTAATCTACATACTAATACAATTGTTAAGGAAGATTTATTGGAGGGGGGAGAGCGCAGGAGAGCAAGAGAGCACGCAGAGTGCCGCTCTGCTGTATGCAGTGCTCAGGATCAGACTCCAAAACCTTAGGTACATTGGAGTTCTGCACTTTACCTTGGGAGCTACCTCCCTGGCTGCTGCATATTAATAGAAATCTTAGTGACAACATGCTACTTGTTGGAAACTTCTTCAGGCTACTATAGTTTTTCTTATTTATTATTGCTGAGATTTAGTTAGCTTTGAGAAAGGTGCTCTTAATTATCTTAAGGAAACTTCTGTAACTTTTACTTTGGGGTGGTAAATAGACTTCTGAAATTCATTGTAGTCATTAGCCAAATATCTGGACTACCTGTTTTCTGCCTAGAACTATATAACACAGTTACTCACTTAGCTCCTAGATATCTCTGTACCTGAGTCACGTGCAGATTCTCTCTCTTGGATCTATAGTCAGACTTTTTTGCTTTTGACACTCTTTGAAGTAATAGTTAAAAGAGATGAATGCTTTGTTTTCACTGAAAACTATCAGACCTCTATTCTGTATTTAAATGTGTAAACAAGGAAATTTATATTTCTATGCTAAGAGGTTATTTTTATATTTTATTTATTTGTTTATTTTTCGTTAAAGAGAGCTACACAGAGAGACCAGAGCACTGACTGCTCAGCTCAGGCGTAGAGTGGTGCTGGAATCTCAGAGCCTTGGGCATAAAACCTTTTGCATAACCATTATGTTTTCTCCCTGGCCTCTGTTTAAGAGTTCTTAAAATTGTGCGAAGTTGTACCCCTCTTATCCTATGGTTTTGCCAATGTTTCCTTTTTATAAATAAAAAAATTTTTTTAAAAAGAAAAGAAAATGGATAAACCGAAGGAAAAAAAAGTTCTTATAGCACATTGAACCTGAGTTCTTTTTAAAAAAATAATATGTAAATGATATTTATTTATTTATTTATTCATTCATTTATTATGGGAGAGAGAGAGACAAGAGCTTGGCTCAGCTCTGTTATAGAGGTGCTGGGAATTGAACCTGAGATCTCTATTCTCAGGAATACAAGCCTGATGCCCTATCTCCCCTAATGACCCTAAGTTCTTGCTTGTGACCCTGTATCATTACAGGGCATATAACTACTAGTGTGTTGAACATATAAGAAAATTGAGATTATGAGCTAGAAATCTAATTAGAAGTTTAAGTTGTTTTACTAATTATTTCTTTTTTTAATTTCTAAAGATTTAAATTTTAATGACTAGCATTATAAAAGGATTCCATTTATGAACTTATGACAGTCATGATATTATTTAAAATTGTGAATCAAACCAAAGTTCCTGTTTTTCATCATGAGCATTTAAAGAATGTTGATGTCTAAGGAGAGACTCTTCCTGTTATCACTTATACATGTTTCTGGATTTCTGTGAAGGCATATGGATACACAGAGAGAGAGAATTTATTTAGGATCCAGTAGTAAGAATTACTGTTAAAATTTGTGAGAAGACATTACTACCTAAATGGCCTGCCTATTAAAGGTACTCAAAACAAAAGATTAACTCAGAGCATGTTTTGTCATTTCATATGCTGTTTGTTTATGTCATCATTAAATTCATTTAGCTTACAGTAAGAACCCAGTTTTCCCTTATATGTCATCATTTTGTCATTGGTTATTTTTAAAAGATGTATCTCACTGAGTTTAGAGAAATGTGATGTTATATTATTGTAAAAAATATTTAAAGCACCATATAAGATTAAATTCTACAACTAGTACATGAAAGTGAGAATACTAAGATTTGTATAGCAGTTCTGTACTTTTAAAATTTTCAATACTAGAGCACTTCTGTACTATTGCAACACTTTAATTTGGTTGCTAGTCGATTTGACTTGTGGGGAGGAAAAAAAAAAAGCAAAGGATTTATATGATATGAAGGGAAACCACAGGTGGTCTGGGAGGTGGGGCAGTGGACAGACTCACCACCTTAGACTCTCAGGCATGAGGTCCTGAGTTCAATCCCTGGCAGCACATACACCAAAGTGATGTCTGGTTCTTTCTTTCTCTCCTCCTATCTTTCTCATGAATAAATAAATAAAATATTTTTTAAAAAAGAAAGAAACCACAGTATGATTTTTGATTGTAAGCATATGGTGTAAGGCTTTAACATTAAAAAAAGTTGCTTTGTTTTAAGACATTGATAAATGGTAGGAACATGATAACTTGCATTTATTATATTTTGTATGTTCTGATGTTGTAGGTTTCAAATTGTGATAGGAAGGAAGAATACTGTATTGATGAAAATCAGCATACTAGATGTGTTGGGTGTAATTACATAATTCGTAGTTATTATGAATGAATACATTTTAGGACCAGAGAAATAACTCACCAGATAGAGTACTTGTCTTGCCATGTCTGGGACCCAGATTTTTTTTAATTTTGCCTCCAGGGTTATTGCTGGGGCTTGGTGCCTACACTAGGAATCCACTGCTCCTGGAGGCCATTTTTCCCATTTTGTTGCCCTTGTTGCACTGGTGTTGTTCTTATTGTTGCCATTGCTGTTGTTGTTGTTGTTGGATAGGATAGAGAAATTGAGAGAGAAGACAGAGATGGGGAGAGAAAGATAGATACCTGGAGACCTGCTTCACTGGCCGTGAAGCGACCTCCCCCCCTTCAGGGGAGCCGGGGGCTCGAACTGGGATCCTTATTCTAGTCCTTGAGCATCGCACCATATGTGTTTAACCCACTGCGCTACTGCTGGCCCCTGGGACCCAGATTTGAGCCCCAACACTACATGGAGAGTGCTGCAGTAGCACTGAGGGAAGCTCCGGTGCTGTGGAATTTCTCCTTTGTCTCTTTCTCTTGTCTCTCAATCTGAGTGAAGAAGTGACGCGGGAGCAATAAAATCATGCACGTGCAAGATCCTGGCTCTGCAAAAGAAAAATAAGGAATTCATCATGCTCTGTTATAAAGACACTATAATGGTATTTCTCTTTTTTATTATCTTTATTTATTTATTGGATAGAGATAGCCGGAATTTGAGAGGAAAGGGGAGAGGGAGAGAGCGAGACACCTGCAGCACTGTTTCACCATTTGTGAAGCTTACCCCTTGCAGGTCAGGTGGGGACTGGGGCCTTCAACCCAGGTCCTTGCGTGTTGTAACATGCACTCAACCAACTGCATCACCACCCAGCCCCTATGTTTTTTTTTTTTTAAGTTAAGCTTTTAACGTTTAGCTTATTGTGACTTTATTTATTTTCCCTTTTGTTGCCCTTGGTTTTTTTTATTGTTGTAGTTATTATTGTTGTTGTTATTGATGTCGTTGTTAGATAGGACAGAGAGAAACGGAGAGAGGAGGGGAAGACAGAGAGAGGGAGAGAAAGATAGACACCTGCAGACCTGCCTCACTGCCTGTGAAGCGACTCCCCTGCAGGTGGGGAGCCGGGGGCTCAAACTGGGAACCTTCAGCTGTTCCTTGCGTTTTACGCCACCTGCGCTATCGCCTGACTCCCCAGCTTCCCTCTTTTAAGAATTAATATTTATCTTTTAAAGCTCATTGCTTTTGATTGAGAAAAAAACTGTTCTCCTTAAAAGAAATTTATATTATTCATTAATGATGGAGAGGAAAGTGAGGTAGAACTAGAGCATCACTCTGGCATGTGCAAGGGTGATGCCAGGGATTAAGCTAAGGACCTCATGCTTTTAAATCTAGCTTTTTATCCGCTGCAGTGCCTCCTGAGCTTCAAGCTGTTCTTTAATTTTGTACATAATTTAAATTCATTTGTATTGAGATCTGAGCTCAGAATGTCATTCAGTTATTTTAGCTATGCTGGAGATTGAACCCTGGTCCTTCATGCAAAGCATGTGAATTACCACTAAGTCACCGCCCCCAACACCTATCCTTTTTTTTTTTGCCTCCACTTACTGGGGCTCAGTGCCGGCACTATGAATCAATCCACTGCTTTTTGTTGACTTTTTTTTTTTTTTTTTTTTTTTGGTCTTTAGGGTTATTGCTGGGGCTCAGTGCCTGCGCTAGGAATTCACGGCTCCTGAAGGCTATTTTTTCCCTTTGTTGCCCTTGTTGTTTTTCATTGTTGTTGTTATTGCGGCTGCTGTTGTTGTTGGATAGGACAGAGAGAAATAACAGAGAGGGGAGAGAAAGACACCTGTAGACCTGCTTCACCGCCTATGAAGCAACACTCCCCCGCCACCCCCCACCCTGCAGGTGGAGAGCAGGGGGCTCGAACCAGGATCCTTAAGCCAGTCTGTGTGCTTTGTGCCATGTGTGCTTAACCCGCTGTGCTACTGTCCGGCCCCCCATCCATATTTTTAAAATAAGTCAATTCTTGTATTTTTTAAAATACTCCTTTTTTTAAAGCATCTTTTTGTTACTGTTTCAGCTATTTGTTTTATAATTTTAGCTATTTTCTTGTTTGGATATAGACTTTATGACCCTTCCCCATGGAAAAGGAGTGTCCCTTGCCAAGAATCTAATTAGAGCCTGTAATTATTATAATTATGACTTTCAGTTAAGTGTAATGTGAAGTATTACCACTTTTTCTTTAGGTAAGAGCTAATAGTACAAAAGCTCAAAAATGAGATATTAGAGTCATTTTGTTTCCCTAAAGATTTGACTTTGTTTTGTTCCTTCTGATGAGATGAACTCATAGACAGGCAGTACTTTAAATTCCATAGGCATTTCATTAAAACTAAGATACAAACCATTTAAATATAAAAAAATGTTTCATCTTTCACAACTGTGAATCAGTTTCACGTCACATTGATTTTGCTCTTCTTAGTAGAGCAAAACAAGTGCAGGGAAGATAACTCCTGTGAGCTTTAGTTATGTACTCTAATTCTGCGACACTAGTCATCTACGTCATGTAGTATGAGAGCTTCGGTTTTGAGACTGTGTTTGAGCTACACGTGAGTGTCTTCAACACTGAGTGCTTTTGACCTTTAAACTTTTTTTTTCTTTTGACATTTTAGATCAGGACAGGGAGTAAAGCAGTATTAGAGTTGGCTAGTTTTGCTTATAGTTGTGTTCCTAACACGTGTTGTTTTTTTGTTTTTCCTTTTTTGGAGTATGGCTCTAAAATCAAGTTGTAATCTTACACAGTAGAAGTAGAGGAGGTGTATTGGCACAACTAAAATATTTTTCTTTATGTTTTTGCTGCTACTACAACATGAATATGTACTTGCTTTAGCTATGTGTGTTAGGTGGGTTATAGTGGTTAGTAGAAAAAGTGAAAATAGGCATAACCTTGACTAAAGGTGTAAGCAATCAAACCTGCTTCAGCCAAGTGCTAACTTCATGGTTGTAAAGTAGCAATGGAGGCTGTTTTCTTTATATAATGTATTTAGTTTAATTATGTCTGTCTCAACAGGGCACAGGAGAATGTGAGATTTAAGAGACCTATTTTTCTTTTTTAGTTTGAAATCAACAGGATCAGCAGAATCTGAAAAGGCAAATTTTGTTTAATTGACTAGGTAGTTTGTTTAGTGGAGCTTATTTCAGAATGGGTCTTAGCTTTAAATGATTATTTTCCCTTAGTTATAAATTTCAGTTTATTTTATTACTTAAATAGAGCCAGAAGACTTGTATTTTCCTTTAAATTGATTATATATATCCAGATATAGTTGATTGTGAAAGTATTTAGTTGATTTTTCAAGTTTGTCCTATTTAAAGTGATTCTGTGTGTCTGTGTTAATGGTTATGTAAATGTTCCACATTAAAGCAGGTTAGATGTTATCATAAATTACTGACTTACTAGACTACTTTTTGTCAATTTTAATGTAACCCTAATCCTTAAAAAATTGTTTCAGGGGGTGGGCGGTGGTGCAGCAGGTCGAGCACACATGGCGCAAAGCACAAGGACTGGCGCAAGGGTCCCGGTTCGAGCCCCTGGCTCCCCACCTTCAGGGGAGTCGCTTCACAGGGGGTGAAGCAAGCCTGCAGGTGTCTCTCTTAATATCCACCTCTCTGTCTTTCCTCTCTCCATTTCTCTCTGTCTTATCCAGCAACGACATCAATAATAACAACAACAATAATAACCACAACAACAATTAAAAAAAAACGAGGGCAACAAAAGGGAAAAAATAGCCTCCAGGAGCAGTGGATTCATGGTGCAGGCACCGAGCCCCAGCAATAACCCTGGAGGCCAAAAAAACAAATTATTTCAGTTATGAGTACATGTCTGTCACTGTAAAATGCTTAGTACATTGGGCACTATAACACCGTGTTTTAAGTACACAGAAGCGGCCCCACGTGTTGACTTCTGCAAGGTATTCCAAAGCCATTGTGTATACCTATTTTGACTTGGTGCTGCATGTCAATTCTGAAAAGCCACGTGCAAGTTTGAGATCTTGTGATTAGAACTCACGTAGAAAGCATGGAGTAACAAAATATTTTAAAATTATTCTGTGATGGCCTCAATGATAATGATTTAAGAGTATATAAAGCTTTGAACCCCACTCTTTTCAGACAGATTGTGAAGACTGCTGAAGACGATTTACAATCCAGCCACATAGTATAACAAAGAAATATTGATCCTCATGGAAGAAGAACAAGACTTACCAGAGCAACCAGTAAGTATTTCCTTTGACAATTTAAAACTGCTGGTAGAAAAGCTAACCTTAAGATATTTAAAATGTTGTGCAGTTAACTTGCAAATTAAAAATAAAAGTAAGGGCTGTAATACTTACCTTCTCAGAAAACAATGTTTTTTATAAATTTATAATTTGCTAATTTATTGATGCATGCTTAGGAGTCTACTTTGAAAATTCAGCATTGCAAAATAAGTATTCTGTTTCTAAATGTCCTTTTAAAAAATAACAATGATTATTCTTACAGTTTTCAGAAAATAAAAAAGGCATCTATCAAATAGTAACCACATTTCTGTCAGTAGTTTTATCTTTATTTAAATCCCCTGACTGACTTGATGTTTTTAAAGTAGTAGTTGAAGAAAGTATAATTTGACCACTACTAGCTAATTCTTAAAAGCATGTAAGATTTAGAGACTAGGTTGAATTTTTAATTTCTGTAAATGTTTAAATATTAAATAAAAATCATTTTAAATGTCCCCAAGAGATATGTGCTTATTGCCTTGCCATAGCTTCCTCTTGTTTTGCCTAAGTGCTTTTTGGTCTGTAGCGTTTAGAAACTGAAGGCGATGATGATCTCCCTTAAGATGCTTTTATGTTAAAGGCTCTTTTCCTCTTTGTCTTGATTTTCTTTTCCTGAAATTAGATAAATACTGATTCAGTTTGCTATCTTGATTGACCCTCTTGCATTTCATATTAAGATAAAATGTATTATTTACATTTGCCTTTTTCTCTTTTAATTTATTTTATTGTTGTTGTTGTTGTTGTTGCTGCTGCTGAGATGCTACTGCTTTGAGCTTACTTTTTCAGATGACAGAGGGGGAGAGGGAAAACACTAAGGCTTTTTCCCAATGCAGTGGGGACTAGGTTGAACCCTGGTTGCATGCATAACAAAACAGGCAGCCTCCTAGGCGAGCTGTCTTGCCAGCCCTCATATTTACCTTTCTTAATGAAAATTCACTTAGAAAAATTTGAAGAACGTAATACAGTTTAATTTTCATGCTCTAGTGTATATTTTAAGTCACAGAAGAATGAGTACCAGATTTCATTAAAGTAATAAAGCCCACCAATATTCATTTTTAAATGATGCCCTGTAATAATACAATGTTATTTTTATATAAAAGCCTGAAGTTTTTTTTATCTTTTCCTCATGTTGAGAAATGAATACTGGGGGCTGGGTGGTGGCACACCTGGTTGAGCGCACACATTACAGTACACGAGGAGCCAGGTTCAAGCCTCTGGTCCCCACCTGCAGGGGGAAAGCTTTGCGAGTGGTGACACAGTGCTGCAGGTGTCTTTTCTTTCTCTCTCCCTACCGTCTCAATTTTTTTACATAAGTAAAGGGAATAATTTTTTTTTTTTTAAAGAAGGCCTTGAACCTGGGTCCTCACGCAGTACTGCTGCCCGCGAGCTGAACTTCTCTCTCCGTGATAAGTGTCTGCATCCCGCCACTTTTTCTTTTCTTCTGTTCGTGCTGTTTTCCTTCTCTTCTCTTTTCCCTTTTTTCCTATCTTCTTTCTTTCCTTTTTTCTTTCTTCTTCTCTTTCCTTCCTTTCTGAATCCGAAATACCACTCTTTCTCCATTTATGATGCTCATTTTTATGTTGATTTCATACCAGGACCTTACCGCTTAAGAGTGACTTTTTCAGATAAGGAGACAGAGACAGGGAGAGAGGAAGAGAGACAGAGAGACACATACAGCTCTGCTTCACCACTTGTGAAGCTTTCCCCCTGTATTTGGGGGCCAGTGGTTTGACCCTGGGTCCTTGTGCAGTGTAGCATTTGTGCTCTACCAGGTGTGCCGCCACTTAGCCCAGGTTCCCTCTCTGATAGTAACAGAGCGAGAAGGAAAAGAAGCCATCGTACCAGAGCACCCTTCAGTGCACTAGGGCTGAGCTCAAACTTGCTTCATGAATGCGGCAGAGCAGCACATTGAGCTGTTTGGCTACTCCTAAAGTTAATTAGGGGAGGGAGGGCGAAGGGGAGAGAGAGAGAGAGGGAGGGAGTTGGAAGCACTGTGAAAAGAAGGAAATACATTAGTAATGTTAACCGTTGATCTTCCACTTACAGATTCTTGAACTGTTTCAGTGGAAATGCTTTCAATCAGAAGATATTAGAAAAGATGGAATATAGAAAATACCAATACAGTTGTGTGAAGACTATGCTTTAATTAATGGTATCCTGATTAAAACTTATCCTTTAGGGGGCCGGGTGGTAGCGCAGTGGGTTAAGTGCACATGGCATAAGGTGTAAGGATCCTGGTTCGAGCCCCTGGCTCCCCACTTTCAGAGGGGTCACTTCATGGCCAGTAAAGCAGGTCTGCAGGTGTCTGTCTTTCTCTCCCCCTCTCTGTCTACCTCTCCTCTCTCAGTTTCTCTCTGTCCTATCCAACAACAGCAGTGGCAACAATAATAATAACAACAATGCAACAAGGGCAAAAAATATACATTCTTCTTTTTTGACATACAATTTCAACTAAAGACATTCTTGTTGAGTAAATGAGTTGATAATATGTAAACTGCCAGACTAAAAGCTTTTATTAATTTAGAGGGCTGGACAGTAGCGCAGCGGATTAAGCGTACATGTCGCGAAACACAAGGGCCGGCATAAGGATCCCAGTTTGATCCCCCAGCTCCCCACCTGCAGGGGAGTCGATTTGCAAACAGTGAAGCAGGTCTGCAGGTGTCTATCTTTCTCTCCCTTTCTCTCTTCTCTCTATTTCTTTCTGTCATATCCAACAACAATGACAGCTATGACAACAAGAACAACTACATGGGCAACAACAACAACAACAAAAGGGAAAAGTGGCCTCCAGGAACAGTGGATTTGTAGTGCAGGCACCTCACCCCAGCGATAACCCTGGAGGCAAAATAAAATTTAAAAAAATTTAATTTATTAATGTTAGGAATGGGAGGGGAGAGAGAAAGAACCAGACATCACTCTGGTACATGTGCTGCTGGGGATTAAACTCAGGACCTCAGGCTTGAGAGTCCAATCCTTTATCCACTGTGTCACCTCCTGGATCACCTACCTTAAGTCTTAAAAATACTATTTTCAGTGGTGGCACACCTAGTTAGGTACACACATTACAGTACACAAGGACCTGGGTTTAAGCCCCTGGTCCCCACCTGCAGAGGGAAAGCTTCATGAGTGGTGAAGCCGGGATGCAGGTGTCTCTCTGTCTCTCTCACTTTTCTCTCTCGATTTCTCTCTGTCTCTATCCAATAAATAAGTAAATACAAATATTTTAAAATATACTGTTTTCATTTCAAAAAGGAAAAGTAACCTGGGGCTCAGAGGACCCAGGTTTAATCCCCCATAAGCCAGAGTTGAGCAGTGCTCTGAGCTTTCTGTTTTCTTTCTCTCTGTAGCTCTCTTTCATTAAAATAACTAAACATCTTGTAAGAGTAGTCAGGAGAGGGAGTCGGGCGGTAGCGCAGCGGGTTAAGCGCACGTGGCACAAAGCGCAGGGACCGGCGTAAGGATCCCAGTTTAAGCCCCCAGCTCCTCACCTGCAGGGGAGTCGCTTCACAGGTGGTGAAGCAGGTCTGCAGGTGTCTGTCTTTCTCCTTCTCTGTCTTCCCCTCCTCTCTCCATTTCTCTCTGTCCTATCCAACAATGACGACATCAATGAAGGCCCAGGTTCTAACCCCCAGACACCACATATTAGTACCATGCAAAGGGAAAGCTTCATGAGGGTGAAGCATATAGCAGTGATGCCTATCCTCCTCTGTCTCTCACTGTCTCACTCCCTGTCTTTCACTTTTTTTCACCTCTGGAAATGAGTCTGCCAGGAGCCATGAAATCCTGCAGGGGCAAGACTCCAGGGGCCAGGCGTTGGTGCACTCGATAGGGCACATATGTTACAATATACAAGAACCCAGGTTCAAGCCCCTGGTCTCCACCTGCAGGGGGAAAGCTTCACAAGTAGTGAACATTGATATTTTCATGTATTTATTGTTGCAGGTGAAAAAAGCTAAGATGCAGGAATCAGGAGAGCAAACCTTAAGGTATGTAAAGCTGAATTTTTAAATTAGTGATTGACTTATTTTTTCACATGTTAATTAGTATATGGGCTTGACCTGGGTTGATTATTGTCTTTTTAGTTCTTAGCATCAATCCTTGTGTGTTTTGGTTTAGAATAAAAGAATCCTCTTGTTGCCACCCTCTCTTATCCCAGAACTACCACTTTAGCCACAGACTTTCTTGCTGTGTATTTCCAGCTAATAAACAATGACCACATTTTTCAGTGTTAACCAGTGAACCCTCAGAAAAGGGTTTCAGTGTCCACATTATGCTTTTTAAGTCATAGAATCTTACTGTAGCTAGTCTCTTACAAGGCTTCCCTAGACTCTTCTACTTTTTTCTTTTGCTATACTTACCTGCAAAACCACAACCATGGTTAAGCCAAATTATCCACTATTCTTATTGTCAATCACCTGAATGTTGAAAGAAAAACACAAAACTATACTGACTGGTCTCAGTTTCCAGTTGTGGTTGCATAGCAAACACAAACACGTTTGGTGCTCCAGCTAACCCTCCTGGTGTGTTTTCTTTCGCATTGTCTGAAAATTGAGTTCTCTTTTTGCTTTCTCCCTATTTTCTCCTCTTTTCTTCTCTGTTTAGTCTACTCCCATTCACTCGGAGATCTTACTACCTAATTCAGATTTAGAAGCAACTGAGTAACAACTGCCTACTATGCTGGTTGTCAAATCTGTCCACTTGCCTGCTTTTCTTTTTTGTTAGTTTTGTTTTTAATCTTTATTTATTGAATAGAGACAGCCAGAAATTGAGAGGGGCGGGGAGATAGAGAGACAGAGACACCTGCAGCACTGCTTCACCACTCTCAAAGCATTCCCCCTATAGGTGGGGACTGGGAGCCCGAACTCACGTCTTTTCACATTATAATGTGCACTCACCCAGGTGCACCACCACCCAGCCCCCCTCCACAATATTTTCTGCTACCTTTTCCTCTGAGCATAATTACCTTTTCTGAAGCTGACCTCTTCAATTGTACTACAGAACCTACCACCTTTCTCTCTTCCTGAAATTAGCTGTTCTCTCTCCTTCAGTAATGTGTTGTAATAAAATAAACATCATGTATAAGTTACTATTTCAGCCACTTGAATTAAATAATTTAGTAATGTAGTGACAGTAAGTACATGTACAGTGTTGTGCAGTCATCACCGCTACTACTTCCAGAACTTTTGGCATCTTCTCAAAACAAGACTATACTCATAAGAATATCTCTCTCCATTTCTTCCATCTCCTATGTCCCAGCCACCACTTAATATGATATCTCTGATTTTAACAGGATATTCTAAGTACCTAGTATAAGTGGGATCAGACAGTATCTTCGGTGACTGACTTGTTTTGCTTAGAATAATGGCATCAAGATTCATCACTCTGTAGCATGTGCCAGAGTTACCTTTTAAAAACTGAATAATGGGAGTCGGGCGGTAGCCGCAGTGGGTTAAGCGCAGGTGGCGCAAAGCGCAAGGACTGGCGTAAGGATCCCAGTTCGAGCCCCAGCTCCCCACCTGCAGGGGAGTCGTTTCACAGGTGGTGAAGCAGGTCTCTCCCCCTCTCTGTCTTCCCCTCCTCTCTCCATTTCTCTCTGTCCTAGCCAACAACAGTGACATCAATAATAACTACAACAATAAAACAAGGACAACAAAAGGGAATAAATAAATATTAAAAAATTAAAAATAAAAAAACTGAATAATATTCCATTGTGTGTCTGTACCACATTTTGTTTATTCACCCATCTCTTGATTGTATTGATTAATATGTAGAATGAAAATATACTTGTGATACTTTATGGAGTTTGGGTGTTTCTATTCTTTCTTGGTGGATTTCTATTTTAGAGTACCCTTTTTCATCATGTACATAATAACTACTAAGCAAAATTAGTAGTTACTGAAAAAAATTAGTAGTTACTGTATTTGAGACTAAGCTTTCTATTTAAGATAGATACAGAAATTGAGGAGGAAGGGAGGGGGGAGGGGGAGGGAGAGAGAGAGAGACCTGCAGCACTGCTTCACCTCTGCATGTCAGGGTTGGGGACTTGAGCCTGGGTTCTTGTGCAGTGTAACATGTGCACTTAACTGGGTGCACCACCACCCGGCCCTGAGACTTCGTTTTCTAGAGATGATAATTTTTAAATATTTCACCACTGATACTCTGTCAACATGTAAGAGATTATGCTATAATAAGATTTTTGGGATATAAAAATTTTAGAAATTCATCTTTTATAGATGAGACCATACAAAGCTGTCTTCTAAGAAATTAGGGCCGACAAGTAGTATTACATTAGTGGGTAAACAATGAACTGCTGACATATCCAGATACACAGAAAACAAACCAGTCATTGTAGTTAGAAATAGGAAGCTCTTATCCAATTTTACACCCTTGTGATAGGAATTCTTTCTTAAGCTGACATGAGATAGAACCCGGAAGTCTACATTTTTGCCAGCCATTCAGGTAATTGTAATCAACAGAACAATTTGTTACTCTTACCCTTTAATTCCCACAGTACATTTTGGTTATTAAAACATCAAGTACTAGTCCCAAAACACAGGCATTTGAGAAAATAGATAAAAATAAACTTTTCATGAGGATTTAGCTTTACAAATTAGTTGCATCTGAGGAACTTATTTTGAACATTCAGAATATACCAGGGAAGAAAAAAACAAAAACTTTTTTATGGCTGTGGAGCCAGCATAATGGTTATGCAAGAGACGTCATGCCTGAGGCTCCTGAATTCCCAGTTCATACCTGCTTCACTATAACCAGAGCTGAGCTGTGTTCTGGTAAGAAAAGAAAAAGAAAGAAAGAAAGAAAGAAAGGGAGGGAGGGAGGGAGAGGAAGGAAGGAAGGAAGGAAGGATGGAGGGAAGGAAAACTTCTTAGTGTTATATTTGACTGTTAGCAGTAGTATGAGAGCTTTAAAAATTTGGGTGCAGGTCGGGGGTAGGCACCATAATGGTTAGCAAAGAGACTCTCATTCCTGAAGCTCCAAAGTTCCGGGTTTAATCCTCACCACCATCATCGTAAGCCAAAAGTTGATCAGTGATCTGGTTTAAAAAAAAAAAACGAGGGCTATGATCTTTTAAAATATATAAATGACATTTCTCAATTTTTTTCCTATATGAAAACTATTTTTGAGTTGGGAGAGACAGCATAATGTTTATTCAAAGAGACTCTCATGCTTGAGATTCTGAGGTCTCATATTCATTCCTAAGCCAGAGCTGAGCTCTGGTTAAAAAATAAATAAATGAAAGTAAACTAACCCTTTATTAGTCAATCTTATCTTCCAGATATATATATATATATATATATATATATATGTAGTTTCTGAAAGAGCTTTCTCTACTCCTTAGAGTGAAGAACAATAAAAGAGATTTCTGTTGGGAGTCGGGCAGTAGCACAGCGGGTTAAGCACACGTGGCACAAAGCGCAAGCACTTGCTGGTTCGAGCCCCCGGCTCCCCACCTGCAAGGGAGTCGCTTCACAGGCGGTGAAGCAGGTCTGCAGGTGTCTTTATCTTTCTCTCCTCCTCTGTCTTCCCCTCCTCTCTCCATTTCTCTCTGTCCTAGCCAACAATGATGGCAACAATAATAATTACAGTAATAAGACAATAAATTTTGTTATATTTTTTTAAAAATTGTTATATTTTAAAGTTTTGTTATATTTAAAAATATAGGGGCCGGGTGGTGGCGCACCTGGTTAAGTGCATGTATTACAATGTGCAATGACCCAGGTTCGAGCCCCCGGTCCCCACCTGCAGGGGGAAAGCTTTACAAGTGGTGACGCAGGTCTGCAGGTGTCTCTCTGTCTCTCTCCCTCTTTATCACCCCCTTCCCTCTGGATTTCTGGCTGTCTCTATCCAATAAATAAAGATAATTGAAAAATAAATAAATAAATATATATATATATATTTCTTTCTAAGAAGTATATGTGTGTAATAGATGTGTGGCTTAGGAAGTTGTAGTGTAGTAATACTAGTTATAGTACGTTTAACTCAAATCTCTACTCTAAGTATTTATTTATTTAATGAGTAGAGCCAAAGAGAGATTGAAAGGGAAGGAGAGATATAAAGGGAGAGAGAAAGATACCTGCTTCACTGCTCACGAAATTTTCCCCCTGCAGGTAGGGGCCAGGAACTTGATCTCAGGTTCTTGCACACTGTAACAGGTGTGCTCACCCAGCCCCCCATCTTAAATACTTTTTACTAGTCCTTTTAACAGTCTGAAGAGTTAGATTCTTTTTTTTCTTTATTGAGGGGATTAATTGTTTACAGTCAGTAGTAAAATACAGTAGTTGATACATGTGTGACAGTTTTCAGTTTTCCACATAACAATTTAACCACCTCTGGGTCCTCCTCTGCCATCTTGTTCCAGGACTTGAACACTCCCCCCAACCCCAGAGTCCTTTACACGTTTAAATTCTACTATTATTCCTCTTGACATTTGGAGGAACTAGGGCACAAAGAAGCTCAGTGACTTGCCCAAAGTCATAAAAACTAGTCACTAGCAGAATAGAATGCGAATTGGGGCTGGGTGGTTGGTGCACCCCGTAAAGCACATATTACCAGGTTTCCAGGGCAAGAACCTGCTTCAGTCTCCTGGCCCCCACCTGCAAGGGGGACGCTTCATAAATGGCGGAGCAGTGATCTGCAAGCATCTCTCATTCTGCCAGTCTCTCTCCTCTACTTTTCTCTGTCTCTCACCCTTTAAAAAAAGAGGGTGATGCAGGGAATGGTGGAGCTATGCAGGCACTGAGCCAAAGTGATAACCATGGTGTCAAAAAGAAGAGGAGAGATAATCAAGCAGTCTGGCCCAAGAATTTGCACTCCAATGCATTATGGCATACTGGTAGTTGAAGGGATAAGTGAAAGGTAGAGTATAAGGCTAAAAAGAAGAGGGCATATTTTGAGAAGTGAAACAGTAATCATTCCAGAATTTCAGTGAGACGTTTTCTTTTTTTTTTTCTTGAGATTTTTTTCTGACATTGAAGTATCTTGATGCAGTAATGATTTAGTCTCCTGGTTTACATATTTTTTTAATAATTTCTCTTCATTTCCCAGATTAGTTATTAAAATATTTTTAGTGTTCATCCTAATAAGTAAAAACACTTTAATTGGGAGAGAAGAGAAATTCAGTGGAATGAAGCATTATGTACTTCATAACTCCTTTTGAAGCAAGAATGTATAGTTTGGGAAAACTTAACAATTATAAGAGATTTTGCCTGAAATCAAATATTTCTACTTTCCTGTGGCACCTTGGAGAACAGAACAATTTAAGTGTTGTGGAGTTTTTCTTTTACCACATTCTTTTTTTTTATTTAATTTTTTAAAAAATTTATTTTATTTATTCCCTTTTGTTGCCCTTGTTGTTTTTTATTGTTGTAGTTATTATTGTTGTTGTCGTTGTTGGATAGAACAGAGAGAAATGGAGAGAGGAGGGGAAGACAGAGAGGAGGAGAGAAAGATAGACACCTGCAGACCTGCTTCACTGCCTGTGAAGCGACTCCCCTGCAGGTGGGGAGCCGGGGTTCGAACCGGGATCCTTATGCCGGTCCTTGCGCTTTGCGCCACCTGCGCTTAGCCCGCTGCACCACAGCCCGACTCCCCACCACATTCTTTTTTAAAAAATATTGATTAGCCTGTGACTTAGATATAAATTTTGAGTGCTGTGAAAATGGGGTTTAGGGATATGAAAAAGATTAGTGGAATGCTGAAGACATTAACCCTGACTTTGTTTCTTCAGGTAACTATTCAAAACCAAGAATAAGTATATCAGGAAAAAGAATTACTTTGCCTCTAACTTATATAGCCTAGGAAAAGATGAACTTGACTTCATTGTTTTTAGCAATGCAGAAATTAATTAGGAGCTAATATATCCATTTTGGTTCTCCCAGTCAAGTAAGCAACCCTGAAGCCAGTGATCAGAAACCTGAAACTTCAAGCCTTGCTTCAAACCTTACCATGTCAGAGGAAAGTAAGTACCAAATTCTGTGTATGATGGAAGAGGTATTCCTATAACAAGATGATGCTATTCCCTTATACTTCACCTCACTATCTTGTTTGTCTGAGAGTACTCAGAAGGCTTTCTTTTCCACATGTCTATCCACCTTCTGCTATCCTGTAAGCTTTATTGATGTGTTAGCTGAGGAACAAAAACATACGGAGCCCACTCATTCAAGAAGTTTGAATATTCTAAAGATAATAGTGCCCTTCTCAGATTCAGAAACTAATTGGAGAACTAATTTAGGATGGTTCCCGAGACTACTTGATATTTTTCACCTTTCTTAATAACCAAATGATTTTATCTTTCAATCTGATCATTAAAAGAAAAGCAATCCCCCAAGAGCCCAAAACTGATACTGAGCCAGAGGGAGATCCAGCTCAGTTAGATACACTTCCCACTTACCTGCACCCTCCTTTAGAACTGTTATATTCTTGTATTAGAGAAAAAAAAAACTGTAGTTTTCCACCTCTTTCTCTGCATGTGTGTGCATGCAGACTTTTTGTAGTATACCCATTTGCTAGCTCCCAGCACCTTGCCCCAGACTCCCTTCACTGGGAAAAATAGTCTTGCTTGAAATTAAATATCCGTACTCTTTCATATTTTTCCACGTGCCTTGACAAGAATAGGGCTGGAGAAGTAGTTCAGTAAAACACCCACTTTGTATGCACGAAGACTGGTTCAGTCTTTAGCACCACATAAGAACAAGTAAAACAGGTTCCTTGGGGGACAGTGTATTAGAGTAAATGTTGGACTGGCAAGCATGAGGTCCTGAGTTCAATCTCCAGTGTCATGTGCTGTGGTTCTCTTTATTTCTCTTTTTCTTTTCCGTTTTTAAGGTTATTTATTTTCTTAAGATGATTGTACTTGGAAGTTGAGAGATAGCTCACCCAGTAGACCCAAATGCAAGCTCCTGGTCACAGCATGAGATCAGCCTCAAAAAGGAAGCTTCATGAGCAGTGGAAAGATGCTGTAGTATCTCTTTTCTTCTTGCCCTCTATCTGGGGAAGAAAAGAAAAAGTTCTGTGGGAATGGTGGAGTCACACAGACACAAAACCACAGGAAAACTTTGGCATGGGGGTCAGGGGAGCATGATTACCTTGTGTTTTCCGTTTATTAGAAGAGACTTTACTGAAAAAGTTTTACCTTGGGACTGAGAGATACCTCACCCATGGGAGCACATACTTTGCCATGTACAAAGACCTGGGTTTGAGCTCTTCTCATATCCGTAAGAACAAAGGAAACTTTATAAATGGTGTAGCAGTTATGTTTTATCTGTACTGTTTTCTCTCTTTTTCTGTCTGAAGAAAAGGAAAATAAATAACCCACTAGGTTTGGTGAAACTGCAGGTTCGAAGCTCCAGGGCCCTCTCCCCATATAGATGCTATTTTTTTAAACCCTGAATTATATATATTTTTTTCTCAAAGGTACTATTCTAGTGGTTCTGAGAATTTAACATACTCGGGAATCATCTGAAGGGCTTATGCATAGTGTAGAATTCCAGGCTCATCTTCAGAGATCATCACTCACTATATCTGATGTGAGTGGAAATCTGTACTTAGGAACTTAGCTAGATGACTCTGATGTATATGGGAAACTGATCTAATCAATGAAAAAGAAAAGAATTTCCTCTATTTTTTTTTAAATACCTTTATTTATTTATTGGATAGAGACAGACAGAAATTGAGAAGGAAGGGGGTGTTAAAGAGGGAGGGAGACAGAGAGACACCTGCAGCCCTGCTTCACCACTCGCAAAGCTTTCCCCCTGCCGGGGGGACCAGGGGCTCAAACCCATGTCCTTGCACATTGTAACATGCGCGCTCAACCAGGTGCACCACCACCCGGCCCTCCTCTAATTTTTTTAAGTGTCCTATTTATTCCCCAGGAAATAAGGCCTGTTCCTTACTGACTTCAGGATCAGGAAATAAATTGAGTTTTCCTGCTTCTTCTGAATCATTTTTCTTCCATATTTTCCAAAACTGTATTCCTATGGCTCAGCAGGTAGAGCACAAACATTACATTTATGAGACACCAGGTTTAATCCATGATTCTCTCGTTAAGTAAATCTTTATATATATACTATGTCACTTTAAAGTTTATATCTCCCCCTATCTTTATTTCTGATTGAATTCCTACTAATTTTGCTTTTTAGAGACTAAGTCTTCTGGTTTCTTTCTCCACCCAAAGTTATCATTATTAGTGACTTCAGCCTCCATGTACACACACAGGAGATGGTGCAGTTGCTAGAGCCGTGGACATAGTAAGCATGAGATCCTGAGCTCTGTCTCCTGCATCACATGTGCCAGAGTGGTGCTCTAGGCTGCCCCCCTACCCCCCAAGTAAATAAGTGCATCTGAAATCTTCAGTCACATTCATGTAGATGACTACTTAGTGCACATCATGTCTTTCCATCGATATATCATAGACCTAGATTTATTATTTTTTTTATTATCTTTATTGCCTGAGATAGCTAGAAATTGAGAGGAAGGGGAAATAGGGAGAGAGGGGCTGGTCCTGCGTTTTGCGCCATGTGCACTTAACCCACTGTGCTACTGCCCCACTCCCTTCTTTTTTATAGTACTCACCCCCCCCTCACACCTCAGAGGACCCCTCCCCTCCCCTTTCTATTCTTTTCTTTTCTCTTCTCTTCTCTTCTCTTCTCTTCTCTTCTCTTCTCTTCTCTTCTCTTCTCTTCTCTTCTCTTCTCTTCTCTTCTCTTCTCTTCTTTTCTTTCTTACCAGAGCACTGCTTAGCTCTGTTTTATGGCAGTATGGGAAACTGAACCTGGGACTTTGGACCCTCAAACATCAAACTCTCTTTGCATAACCATTATGCTATCTACTCCCACCCATTTCTTTCCTTTCTAATGTGTGACATTCTCATAGGTGTGAAACAGTATTTCATTATTGTCTTTATTTGCATTTCCTAATAATTAGTGACTGACCAATTTTTTATATGACTGTTAGTCATTAGGCTATCTTTTTTACTGAAATTTCTGTCCATGTCAGACAGGAAAATCTTCATACCAATAATCCTGCTATGTTTGTACCTGTTTTCTTGTTTCTCCCGTTCCAGAGTGGAAATAGTATTCTTGCTCCTGTTAAGGACAAAGCCTTTTATTGTGTTTTATATTATATTCCTACTCACTTCCTACAAACACTTTGGTACTGTAGTTACCATAATGTCATCATTTTGCATCATCAGGTCCTTCTACCTTCTTGCTTTTTTTTTTTTTTTTTTTTTTGGCCTCCACGGTTATTTCTGGGGCTTGGTGCCTGCACTACGAATCCACTGCTTGCTCCTGGAGGCTATTTTTCCCTTTTCTTGCCCTTGTTGTTATTACTGTCGTTGTTGTACAAGGACAGAGAGAAATCAAGAAAGGAAGGGAAAACAGAGAGGGAAAGAGAAACAGACACCTGCAGACCTGCTTCACTACCTGTGAAGTGACCCCCCTACAGGTGGGGAGTAGGAGACTTGAACCGGGGTCCTTACACTGTTCCTTGTGCTTCGCACCATGTACGCTTAACCTGCTGCACCACCGCCTGACCCCCTTCTTTTTAAAAATTTTATTTATTTATTACTGAATAGAGAAAGAAATTGAGAGGGGAGTGGGGGAGATAGAGAGGAAGAGAGACAAAGAAACACCCTGCTTCACCACTTGTGAAGCTTTCCTCCTGTAGGTGGGGACCAGGGCCTTGAACCTGGGTCCTTGTGCACTATAATGTGTGTGCTGAACTAGTTGCACCACTGCTTGGCCCCTCCTCCTAACTTCTTGCTTCCTTCTTCCTTCTTTCTTCTTCCTTTTTCTTCCTTATTTTTTTTTCTAGTATTTTTTTTCTTTTGCCCCAGGCCTTTATGCCTGCATGAATACTGCTCCCAATGAATTCTTTCTTTTTTTTTTTTCCCCAAATAGAGACAGGGAGAAGGAGAGAAATCACAGTACTGTTCCACTATTTGTGGAATCCCTTGGTGCATGCATGGTTCTCTCATATGCCAGAGGCTTGAACCTGGGTCCTTGTCCATGGTAAAGTGTGTACTCTACTGAATGAGCTAGCTCACAACCCAGAAATTATTTTAAAGACATAAGACACTTAAGAAGCCCGTCTAGACAGTTAATTGATTTCCTTATAAATGGGAAGCAAGTTCTTGAATAGTTTGAGAATCTGGTACCAGGTCTTTGTTGTAACTGTAACATGGACTAAAATAGTGCCTAATAAATAGGACTATCTCTCAAACTTGAGTTGAATACTTCTAGATTTATTCCAGGTGATACTAGGGGGGCCAGAACTTTACAACAGATATTCTTTTTTTTTTTTTAAGATTTTATTTATTCATGAGAAAGGAGGAGCGAGAGAAAGAACCAGACACATCACTCTGGTACATGTGCTCCTGGGGATTGAATTCAGGCCCCCATGCTTGAGAGTCCAGTGCTTTATCCACTGCACCACCTCCCGGACCACAACAACAGATATTCTAAATGCAGGAAATCAAGGGGTATAAGAGGACATTTGTTGAGAAAGTCTCTATTTATTTCATGGTTCATCAAATCATCATATCACTTTCTCATATTTTTCATACAAACTTAAAGCCTTTATTACTACAAAGCTGAAAGGAATAGTAGAGTGGAACCAACCTTACATCTTTTCTGCTGGTGATTATACAAGGTGGTTGCAAAGTTTTATAATAAAATTGGGTATTAAACTGAATTTGTCTTTCTGCAAGTCATTTTGATGGCTTTTAACTTGACTAGGTAAAGCACCCAGAAAGTGAATAAGCTATAGAAGTATAAGTTAGTTTCCTAAATAAGAGTCTTGCTTTTTAAAGTTTGCCTATGAGCACAGCTGAGACTTTAGGAGGTTGTTGCATCTGTTCAAATAAAGTGACTTTTCGACTAGTGCTGGGTGATGGTAAAGAGCAGTCAATGCCAGCCTTCATCTCTTTCCCGTATCTCAAACATTCATCTTTTACTGTTTCTAAAGATTTTTAAACCCATTATTAGAGAATGAGAGATTATCTACTACATAGTCTTTCTTAATTTCTTTTTTTTTTTTTACGCAATGCAATGCCTTTATTGATCAGAGACAACACACACACACACATATATATATCTTTAACCAGAAGTTGCAAGTGGGAAAAGGAAATGGCTAGGAGAGGTGGTGGAGAAAAGAGCGCAAAGGTAGAAAGCTTCCATAGCAACTGTTGCGATGGTTCTAACCAGTGGGATTAACCAATACCCTGCAGGTAGGGCAGGTCTCAGGCAAAACAATGATTATGTAAATAGATCACAGCATCAGAGCAGGGGGCTGCCCGACATCTCCCCCTTTCTTTTTATCTGATGGCCACAGCATCAGGAATGCAGGGTGTTTTGTGAGGCAGGGAGTCTGATAGGACGAGGCACACCTTTGTCCCTCCTTGCTCAGCCTCTCGGTAGAGAGAAAGACTAACAGGATTGAGACACTCCTCAGCTTCAAGCCCTGCCAAGCTCTACCACATCCTCACAATTTCCCGACATCTCCCTCTTTCTTAATGGCATGTATAAAAGGGTCAATGTCTGTAAAAGACTCCATTTCTGTCAGGGGAATAGCAGTGTAGGGGTGAACAGAAACCTTTATCATGCAGGCGTTTTTTAAAAGAACTGGAATAAGACATGGAGGAACAAGTAGGAGTTCAAGAGCCAGTGTGATGTCAAGGGGAGGCCTGGTGGGCGAAAAGAGGCATTTCTTACCTCAAAGGGCGTTTCCTGCCTCTGGGGGTAGGGCCTAACAGGCGAAGGGGGCATGACCTGCCAAGCGAGAAGGGGCTGTTTGGTGTTGTATAGTCCCAAGAAAGTTGGCTGCAAAGTCCATGGACTGCTGTGGGTCAGTCTTTGAGAAACCCAGCAGCATAAAGGGAAGCTGTTTAAAGTTGTGTAAAGTGTCTAAGAGGTGTACCAGTAAGTCCTATAGAAGCGTCAATCCAATGCCAACAACCAGGGGAAGAAATGCCAGGGGATGAAAAGCTGCACATCTGTCTCGATGGGGGAAGGACAGCCACTGGAACTTTGCTTCTCTGTAGAGAGTGAGCTGAAACTGCCAAAAGGTGACATGTGAAGCAGAAGCAGGAAGGGCAGACAGCGATCGGCAAGAGAAAGACAGTAAGAAAGTTCTGTCCTGGGAGTTGGGCGGTAGTGCAGCGGGTTAAGCGCACGTGGCGCAAAGCGCAAGGACTGGCTGGTGTGAGGATCCCGGTTCAAGCCCCCAGCTCCCCACCTGCAAGGGAGTCACTTCACAAGCGGTGAAGCAGGTCTGCAGGTGTCTGTCTTTCTCTCTCTCTCTCTCTGTCTTCCCCATCCTCTCTCCATTTCTCTTTGTCCTATCCAACAACAAGAACACCAATCATAACTACAACAACAAGGGCAACAAAAGGGAATAAATAATAAATAAATATTTAAAAAAAAAAAAAAGAAAGAAAGTTCTGTCCTTGGAGTCTGTGAATCAGGTTCTTCAGATCATATCAGGTCACATCATTGGTTGGGGGGGAGGGGGCTGTACTTTTGGGCAATGTCAGAGGACAGGGGTCCAAATGGATTTCTGGGGATTCTGTATGAGCAGATGCTTCTTCATGTGAAGGCTTGACAAAGCTGTAATCGCTTACTTGTGAAGAAAAAGCTTGTAACAAATTTAAAAGTTTACTATAATTGATAACTTGATGATTATAATTGGTTTAAGGACCTTTATAATTTTGGAAGTCCTTTCTAGTATGATTTTAAGGTTGTTTAAACAGTTTAAGTTCAATAAAATGTGGAAAGGTACATAGAAGAACCATTGTTGGAAGCCTCAAGCACAAGAATCGTTAGCATAACCATTTTGTGATCTATCATTCACCTAGGCTGGTTCTACCTCCTTAATTGAGAAGGTATATGAGAGCTTTACATATCAACAGCATCTTCTCTACCTTTTGTCACACCCATTTAAGATGGAGACACACCCTAGGTGTGTGCAGGTTCTTCAGAACAGATTTAGTTGAAATATATTGATTTTTAACTAATTTTTACCTTAGACTTTAAACAAACTCAGAGAGTTAGAGAGTTAACATATGTTAGTGACTTTTTTTTCTTTTTAACCAGAGCACTGCTCAGCTCTGGCTTATGGTGGCGCAGGGGATTGAACCTGGGACTTTAGAGCCTCAGGCATGAGAGTTTCTTTGCATAACCATTATGCTATCTCCCCCGCCCATACTCATACAGTTTTCAAGATTAAACGTTTCACATTTATACCAAAACGTAAAAAAAAAAAAAAAAATCAAAAGAGAAAAAAAAATTAGGATTGTTTCTGGATGTCTCCAGAAATCATGGCTGCGTCCAGCTTCTATATATATATATATATATATATATATATATATATATATATATATATATATATATAATTAAGTTTCAGAGTACTCAGAGCAAAATGGGTCGTACAAAAATTCAGTCATTCAGCTCACTCACAAAACATAGCTGAAAGCAGAGGGGGCAGACAGCAAGTTTAAGATATTCAGAGAGAGCGAGGGAGGAAGAGAGAAATGGTAGGGAGGTTTTGGTTTTGGGCTCTATGAACCAGATTATTCAGATCCCACTATGTTGCATTATGAGTTCCGGAGGGTGTCCTACTTCAAAAAGGGCCTCAAAATCCCAGTTAGGCTGGTTCTGACTGTTCCTGCGGGATTGCTGCAGACACCCATTCCCAAAAATGGCTTCCCATAGAAGAAAGAATCGAGTCAGGAGGGTAGAACTAACCAGTTGTCTCCATTCTTGGGGACTGCCAAGGTTCTGGAGAAGGCCCTGCAAGTTAGAGTCACCCTTCTCTGCGGGAGACACGGGAGGCGCCCCCCCCACCCCCACGCATCTCCCAAGCTCTAAGATCATGGGCATGAGGAACCAAGGTGTGGCCCAGAGCAAAATGTCCCAGAGATAGAAAACCTGTCTCATGAAAAAAGTGTAGAGGGTTTGGGAAACCTCTTCATAAGGAGGAAGGTCGCCCATGGCGGAGGGGTCTCAGAAAAATAATAATGGGGAAAAAAGAATCACAGTGCCTTTGTAAAACACAAGGCTGCAGAAACCCAAGGCCGTATACTTATCTGGGTCACCTTCCTACGCCTGCCGCTTTTGTGGAGCCAGTGGGCCCGCGTTCAGGCGCCAGAATGCCGGGCTAGCTTTGCCAGAAAGAGAGAGAGAGAGGAGGAACTTGTGGCGGAGCAGGAACGCAGTATTCAGGTTGTATTCTGTTCTTAGTTTTTTGAAAGACTATATAATGAAATATGCAATTTTTTTTTCATTTATTTTTTGGAATGCTCTAACTTCTTACTTGGTGCTTTCTTTCTTTCAGTTATGGCATGTACTGATTACATCCCTCGCTCATCCAATGATTATACCTCACAAATGTATTCTGCAAAGTAAGTTGCATAGTTGTTTCAAAAAACTATGTTCTATTTCTTTGTTCATTATAGTATTTAACTTACTTTAAATTCTGTTATTCCATCTACTTTGATTTCTTTCTTCCTTTTAAATATAAAATCTGTGTAACATCCTTTTTGGAAAATAGCTTCTTGGAATATATGATTATTACCCATGTACTTAATCTAAATGAACAGACACTGAAAATGCCTGATCAAAACATATTACTAACTCTGATCATTTTCTTTCCTTGTCAGTAAAAATAGCTCAGACCAGCCTAAGACTCGAGACTTCTCATCCTAAGCTATGTTCAGTTTCTTGATTTAGTAAAGTCCTTGAAGGAAAATCAGATTTCTTGAAGTTAGGCAGGTTTACTGGGTCACTAAGAGGCAACTTTTTGAATTTTTTTTTTCCCCCTCCAGGGTTATTGCTGGGCTTGGTGCCTGCACCATGAATCCACCGCTCCTGGAGGCCATTTTTTTTTCCCCCTTTTGTTGCCCTTGTTGTAGCTTCGTTGTGGTTATTATTATTGCCCTTGTTGACGCAATTCGTTGTTGGATAGGACAGAGAGAAATGGAGAGAGGAGGGGAAGACAGAGAAGGGGAGAGAAAGACAGACACCTGCAGACCTGCTTCACCGCCTGTGAAGCGATTCCCCTGCAGGTGGGAGCCATGGGCTCGAACCGGGATCCTTACGCCTGTCCCTGCGCTTTGCGCCACATGCACTTAACCCCACTGCGCCACCGCCCGACCCCCAACTTTTTGAATTTTTAAGGGATAAGGTCAGCATTTGGACCCACCAACTTTCTCATCTCCCAGATAAGTAGAAGGTAGAAGCAGAGCAGTGTGCATGCCAAGCTTCTGATAGGCACTGGTAGTGTCCCTGCATGTCCAGATACATGCGCTCTGTTAAACTAGAATATATTCTCCATGTGTTTACATAAGAATGAAACAAAGAAACTGATAACAAATTGATGCCTCCAGGACTATTTCTTAAAATGCAGTTTCCCCCTTTTTGTGTCTATTTACACCTTTTGAATTTTGTATTAAGGACTAGAGAGGCAGGAGGGTCTTTTTGCACAGCCAGTAAGCTGTCTTCCCCTACCCTGGATATTACAGTCTTTAATATCTAAATTAAGTCTTTTTAGTCACTAATGTTTTAAATCATTTTTATGAGACTTGAGTAACTCCAACCAGAGCTGTTTTTGGTCTCAAATGTGGCATTAAAGATAAAAAATTTCTTTTTTTTTCAATCTTTCTAATTTTATCTCTTAGAATTACTAAGACATGAATATGTTACATATTCCAAATTCTTTCATTAAAAATATTTGCATTACTGCTACATTTAAAACATTAGGTAAGCCATCTATCTTAATTCAGATTAATTCTCCTTACCATTTATCTGAACTATTATATTACCTTTTTTAAGTTGACCTCTTTTTAGTTCACCTCTCTCAATCTATTTTCCATAGCAGTGTCAGGTTAATTTTTATTAAACAACTCTGATCTGGTCTCTCTTAACAGTCTCTGTGACTCCCAATTATTTCATATGTGTCTGCATTCTTCTAGATAGTTATTATTGGTCTTTGATATATCTATCTCTTTAAATATTTATTTTCCCTTAATCTGCTTTTCTTAATATCTATGTTACTTGCAAACTGAAGTCTATGTAAACTTCCTCTGTACTTTTGCCAGAATATTTCTTTTTCCTTAGAACACTCTCCCATGTTCTGCACATTCTGTCTGATTAGCTCACATATCACTTCTTTATACTTTCTTTAATTTTCCTCTTCCCCAAAGCTGGAAAAAAGTCATTTAACTATTGCATTGTAAGTATGATGTAACAAAAAAGACTTTAATGTCTGAGGCTCTGCAGTCCTAGGTTCAGTCCCTATCACCACCATAAACCAGAGCTGAATAAGTGCTCTCTACATCAGGCTCAACCTGACGCTGTCGACTGGCTATGGAAGAAGGGCAAACGCTAGAAGAAGAAGGGATGGGGGGGGGGGGGGCATAAATCAGCAGATCCTATAACTGATATCTAAAGACTCAGTGCATAAAATATAGGACCATCTAATGGCATGAATTAAATGACCAGGTTATCCAGCTGATCTGAAAACACAGAAGAATCACTGCTGAGTTCATATCCTCAGCTAAGTCTAATGTGGTCAGTAACCAAATAGTAGTAATAATGCTCTGAGTTAAATATCAGTGAGGAAATTTTGAATCCTATCTGAGCATTCTCAGATTTTAATTGATTATCTGAGTACAAATGTTTATAAAATGATAATTGGGCCTTAGGAGGATATTGTAAAGTGCAAAACTTTCCATAAAATTAATCCTTAGGTAGGTGATAGAACCTTAGAAGGAGAAAATAATCCTATTTTTCTGACAGTAAAATACTTTATATAGAAGGTTAGCCTCCTCATTGTGGCGTCTTTGGTGTAGTGGTATTATTTCCCCTCTTTCTCACTAATAAAATAAATCACATATAATGTTTGTTTTCTTGAACTTTTCTAGACCTTATGCACATATCCTCTCAGTTCCTGTTTCTGAAACTACTTACCCTGGGCAAACTCAGTACCAGACACTACAACAGTCTCAACCCTATGCTGTCTACCCTCAGGCAACCCAAACTTACGGACTACCTCCTTTTGGTAAGGCATTTATTGTAGGCAGAGTATAAAATTGATTGTATCCCTAAGAGACTTTGATCTTTCCTCAAAAAGCAAACATAGCTGATCAGAAGCTGAGAGGTGGATTGTCCATTGCTATTGATTTGACTTACTTTAATCCAGAACATGGTACCATAGTTAAGCAAACATTGTAAATATATTGTGAAATGGCCAGTTTCTTACTAAATTAAGTAAACAATATTCAAATAGAATATGCCTTATGGCTTTCTTTTTTTATTTTAGTATCTCTCTCTTAACCTCCCTATCTGCCTCAACTCTGATCAGCTGTTGACTCTGCTGAAGGAATCATCTTTTAGTATAGGAAATAGTTACATTTTCTGTACCACAGACATAGAGTTTTATTTTGGTTTTAGATACCTTGGACATGAACTATAAATTAGAACAATTTACTGGAACTCAATTTGAGTTTCTCTGCACACTTAATATTTGTGCTGATTTCTCTCTGTATATGTAAAATAATAGATACTTGCAGTGTGTTTTATTTTTTTCTGTACTAGAAGTGATGTCATAAAGTTGAGAGAATACTGCATTATTTAAAAATATGCACTATGTTAATTTAATTATAGCTATGTAGCCTTTGCTGAATCAAGTTGGGAATTAGAAAAAATCTAAACAGATTGCCACAGATTCTGAATATATTAGTGTTGCCTGCTTTTGATTTCTATTTTCCTATTTCTTGGCCTATCAACTAGTCTTTTGATATAGTTTTGGCTCTCTTGAGACTTACTATCTTTCCTTGGCTTCTACTAGTACAAAAAACAAAAATGGGGTTAAGCTTAATGAGTAGTCCTTTTGGAAACAAAACTCTTTGCAAATATGCTTCACTTTAAGTAATATATGAGACTTACTGGTGAGAGGTTTAGGTTAGAATAATTAAATGATAGCTTTGGCATTCAGAATTTTTAGAGATGTTTGTGGTAGTTTTTAAAGTAAGTGTATTTTTTTTAATTGATTAATAATGATCAACAAGACTATAGGGTAAGAGGGGTACAGTTCCTACCGCCAGAATTCAGTATCCTGTACCCACCATTGGAAGCTTTCCTATTCTTTATCCCTCTGGGCGTATGGGCCCACAATCATTATGGGGCACAGAAGGTTTGAAAGGTCTGGCTTCAGTAATTGCTTCTCTGCTGGACATGGGCACTGGCTGATCAATCCATACTTCCAGCCTGTTCCTGTCTTTCCCTAGTGGGGCAGAGCTCTGGAGAGATTGGATTCCAGGACACATTGGTGAGGTCATCTGCCCAGGGAAGTCAAATTGGTGTCATGGTAGCATTTGCAACTTGGTGGCTGAAAAGCATTAAGATCTAAAGCAGAACGAATTGTTTAATAATCAGGGACCTAAAGGTAAGAATATAGCAAGTGAAATTTCGGGTCTCCATTTTGGAAAAAGCTAGTAGGTCTATTTTAGGTATATTCCAAGGGGCCCGTGACTTTACTAATTTTTGTCTGAGCCTGATAACTAACATGCAGGTGGGCTAAAGGGGAGATGGTGTCAGAGTTGAAGATAGGACTAGAAAGCTGGGTTAGAGCAGAGAATAGCTCCCAAATATGATGAAAGTATATAAATACTGTTAACTGTAAACTTCATTGATTTGATCTGAGGCCATATTCAGCCATGGAGCCTGTGTAACCTCTGCATCCCTGTAGGTCTGAGCTTGCATTCTTGGTCACATCTAGGAACATTCTAAGCTACACTCATCTCAAGACTTGTCTTCCTTGAGTTGGAGAGTATGTTGACCCAGCCACCCTTTAAAAGACATTTTATTTTTTAAAAAAATTATTAGTGTGAGTCAGCACAACAGGTTAAGTGCATGTGGCACAAAGCGCAAGGACCGGTCTAAGGGTCCTGGTTCGAGCCCCCAGCTCCCTAACTGCAGGGAAGTTGCTTCACAAGAGTGAAGCAGGTCTGCAGGTGTCTTATCTTTCTCTCCTCCTCTCTGTCTTCCTCTCCTCTCTCCATTTCTCTCTGTCCTATCTAACAATGATGATATCAATAACAACAACAATAATAATAATAATAACTACAACAACAATGAAAAAACAGGACAAGAGGGAATATAAATAAATATAAAGATAATCATTTAAAATAAAAAAGTTATTAGTGATTAATAATGATTAACAAGATTATAATATAACGGGTACAATTCCATACAGCTCCCACCACCAGAGTTCTGTGTCCCATCCCTTCCACCGGAAGCTTCCCTATTTATCCCTCTGGGAGTATGGACCAAAATTCATTAAAGACTTTTTTTCATTTTTTCATTAAAGACTTTGTTGTTGTTGTTGCATAGAAAGGACAGAGAGAAACTGAGGGAAGAGAGAGGGGAAGAGAAGCAACCCCCCATAGGGGAGGAGCCAGGGGCTCAAACTGGGATCCTTGCACTTTGTACTATGTGCGCTTAAACCTGTGTGCTACCGCCCAGCCCCCAAGACATTTTCTTATGTTCTAACATATTTAACATGTTCACTTAAATATAGTAAAACACATTTTCTTTTTGTAAAGACTGGTAAATTTAGTCATCTTAATTTTGAATATAAACACTCAAACTAGGATAGCTAGTTTGCTATTTTATTTCACGTGTAAAACGTCAGAAAATCTCATTGTAATATCACCTAGTATCTTATTGAGTACTTACTCTGCCAAGCAGTGTGCTAATAATAAGTACTTCATAACTTTATTAAATCCTCAAAACAATCCTAGTGAGTAAGTAGTAACGTTGTCATCTTTTTATAGCAATAGATGAAAAGACTGAGATTTGGAAGGATCAGGTAGCTAGCCCAAGGTCACAATTAGTAAAAGTCTGAGATTAGACTTTAACTCAAGTCTGTTTGAACACATAACTGCTTATGTCTTTATAAAAAAAGATGGTTTAAGGGAGTCGGGTGGTAGCGCAGCGGGTTAAGTGCAGGTGGCGCAAAGCACAAGGACTGGAGGAAGGATCCCGGTTCGAGCCCCTGGCTCCCCACCTGCAGGGGAGTCACTTCACAGGCAGTGAAGCAGGTCTGCAGGTGTCTGTCTTTCTCTTTCCCTCCTCTCTCCATTTCTCTCTGTCCTATCCAACAACGATGACATCAATAACAACAACAATAAACAACAAGGGCAACAAAAGGGAATAAATTAATTAACTAATTAAAAATATTTTTTTAATTATTAAAAAAAAAAAAGATGGTTTAAATCACTACTGGTGCTGCCACCCCACATTATGCTGCTACTGAAATCCTACTGTGGACTGTAACTAGAGATACCAGCCTGAGAAGTCAACCTTGAAACTCTTCAAATCTGGTCATGCCATCTTCCAGATACCAATTCCAGATGCTACCATAACTCCATCCCAACTTCTCTGGGCAGACGACTTCACCAGTGTGTCCTGGACCCTCACATCTCCAGAGCTCTGGTCCACTAGGGAAAGATAGAAACAGGCTGGGGGTATGGAGAAGCAACTACAGAAGCCAGAACTCCTACCTTCTGCTTCCCATAAACAACCTCGATCCATACTCCCAGTGGGGGAGAAGTGATAGGATGAAGATAAGAGGGCTCTGAACCCCGGCTCCATCAGCACCCAGAGAAAGAAAAGGAAAAGGAGAGGGACATATGGAGGTAGCTATGATGTCATGAGTGGCTTAGAGGGGAAGAGAGGATTGAATCAGAAAAAGAAGGAGCAACTATGTATAAATGTGGACAGAGAGTTGTAGAGAAGATGGTTGGCCCATGTCTACAACTTTAGGGAAACTGGTGGATTGCAGTGGAAAGAATGAAGATTCAGAACTCTGGATGTGGGAATGGTGTGGATTCAAACCCCTGTTGACATGTAATTCTGTAATATAAAAATTTTTTTAAATTAAAAGATGATTTTGGAGTAAAATTTGAAATTAAAAACTTCAGGGGGCGTAAAACAGAACATCTAGAAAGTTTATAGCATGAGTAGTTTTTTTTTTTAATATTTATTTTCCCTTTTGTTGCCTTGTTTTTTTCATTGTTGTAGTTATTGTTGTTATTGATGTCATTGATGTTAGATAGGACAGAGAGAAATGGAGAGATTAGGGGAAGACGAGAGAGGGAGAGAGAACGATAGACACCTGCAGACCTGCTTCACCACCTATGAAGTGACTCCCCTGCAGCTGGGGAGCTGGGGGCTCAAACCCGGGATCCTTAAGCCGGTCCTTGCCCTTTGCACCACGTGTGCTTAGCCCACTGCGCTACTGCCTGACTCCTAGCATGAGTAGTTTTTTTTCCCTTTTTATTTTTTATTAGTGATTTAATAGTGATTAATAAGATTGTAAGATAAGAGAGGTACAATTCTCACCACCAGTACCTTATCCCCTCCATTGGAAGGTTCCCTATTCTTTTATCTGTCTCTCTCTGGAAGTATGGACCAAAATTCTTCATGGGGTGTAGAAGGTGGAAGGTCTGGCTTCTGTAATTGCTTCTCCGTTGAATATGGACATTGGCAGGTTGATCCATACCCCCAGGCTATCTATCTGTCCCTAGTAGAATTTGCCTCTGGGCAAATGAGGTTCCAGGGCACATTGGAGAGGTCATCTGCCCAAGGAAATCTGGATGATGTCATGGTAGCATCTGTAACTTGGTGGCTGATCAGCAGTAAGATAAAAAGCAAGACAAACTGTTTAGTAACCAAGAACCTACAGGGAAGAATAGGGCAGATGGAACTAAGGGTCTTGGTGTGGGAAGAAGCTAGGAAGTCCATTTTCGGTATATTCAAGAGGCTCATGACTTTAGTAATTTTTGCCTGAGCCTGATAGCTAATTTGCAGGTGGGCTGGAAGTACCGTCTGGAAAGATGGTGTCTTAGTTGAGAATAGGACTAGAAAGCTTGATTAGGGCAGAGAGTAGCTCCCAAACATGAGGAAATTATACCTTTAACTGTAAACCCCAACAATCTGACCTAGGGCTTATATCTATTAATATTTAGCACAGGAGCCTGTGTAACCTCTGCATCCCTGTAGGTCTGAGCTCACAGTCCATGGTTGCAGAGAGAAACATTCTAGGCTGCACTCACTTCAGGACCAGTCTTCCTTGAGTACCAGCGTAGGTTGTCCCAGCCTCTCTTCGGAGAGTGGGGCCGATCCCTACTCCATGAGTAATTTTCAAAAGCATAAAGGAGTAGTGATGATATTCCTTGAAAAGCTTATCTAGAAATAAGGTGTGTGATAGAAAAACAATTAGAAGTTTAACTTTCAGTGATATATAGTCTGAGGAAAAAGGCACTCTTTATCTTGAAGCTTGAAGAAGTTAGAGCAGCTGCTACTGCTCTAACTTCTTAAAAAAAAAACTTAATTTGAGATGGAAATTTGGCAATATGTATTGTTAAAAGCCTTAAGGGTGTACATGCCATGCCATTTCTCTTGGGAAAAAATTTTTTTTTTTGTAAAATGGAAATATTGACAAGACTACAGGATCAGGATAAGAGGGGTACATTTCCACACAGTGCCTACCCCCAGAGCTCCATATCCAGTCCCCTCCCTTGATAGCTTCTCTATTCTGCATCCCTCTGGGATTATGGACCCAGGCTCATTGTGGGGTGCAGAAGGTGGAAGGTCTGGCTTCTGTAATTGCTTCTCCACTGAATGTGGGCGTTGGTAGGTTGATCCATACTCCCAGCCTGTCCCTTGGAGAATTTTTAACCTATGTAGCTAATTAGAAATACCCAGAAAAATTTACTAAGATATTCATTGCAACATTATTAATAGTAATATTTTTTAAAAATTAGAAACAAGGGGCCAGGTGGTGGTGCACCTGGTTAGCACACATATACAGTGCACAGGGACCCAGGTTCAAGCCTCTGGTCCGCACCTGCAGGGGGAAAGCTTCACAAGTGGTGAAGCTGGGCTGCAGGTATTTCTCTGTTTCTCTCCCTCTCTCCCTCCCCTGCCCCTCTTAGTTTCTCTCTGTCTCTATCCATAAATAAATAAATAAATATGAAATGTTAAAAAAAACTTTAAAATTAGAAACAACCTAAATGTTAAATTCGGAAATGTGTTGATTTTCATTGCATCTCTGAAATGGAAGACTATGTAACCATTAGCAATTATATTCTTTTAAAAAATTTTTTTATTATCTTTATTTGATAGAGACAGCCAGATATTGAGAGGGAAGGGGAGAGAGACAGATATCTGCACCACTTGTGAAGCTTTACCCCTGCAGGTGGAGACTGGGGTCTTGAACCCTGGTCCTTCTGCATTGCAATACATGTGCTCAACCAGGTGCGCCACCCAGACCCTTATAAATTACATTCTTCAAGAATTTTTAGCATTTTGATAAAAGTGTTTGCTTTAAAAAAAAAAAAAAAAGAAGCCTTTATTTTTAATGTGATGTTGGAAAGCAAACCAGCCTTGTACATAGACTCTACTACTGAACCCCTCCACTGGCCCATTTTTTTTACTTTATTTTTTTCTTAAAGAGTTCAAAAGACTCTAGGGGTATTATTAATGGGGGGGGGAACTATATAAAACTGAAAACGCCCTAAGGCTCCGAAGTCCCAGGTTCAGTCCCCCACACCACCATAAGCCAGAGCTGTGCAGTGCTTTGGTATTTCTGTCTGTGTGTCTCTGCATCTCTCTCAAAACTAAAATAAATAAATAAATAAACCCTGAAAACAGTATATCAATTTAATATTTTTAAATATACATAAAGAATAATCTGGATGAAAATGTGTGACTTAACATTGTAAGCACTACAGATCCCATGTCAGTTATCACAGAACCATATGAAACTAGGACATAGTTCCAGTATGCAGATTTCAGTTGTTAGCATAATCCTATGCAAATGTGAAAATTGCCGCTATCTTTTGTTGTGATAAGGCCATATTTTTTTGCTCTGTTTCCTAATTTTCAGTGATCTGCATATTTTATTATTATTAATATAATCTTTATTTGATGGAGATAGCCAGAAATTGAGAGGAAGGAAGATATAGAGAGGGAGAGAGACAGACACCTGCAGCACCACTTCACTACTTGTGAAGCTTTCCTCCTGTAGGTGAGGACTGAGGACTTGAACCCTTGTGCATTGTAACATGTTCGCTCAACCAGGTGCTCCACTGCTAGGCCCTAACATGCATCTTTTATAATTAGTAAAAGTACTCAGATTAGATTATTTAATTTTTTTTAATTTTTATATTTATTTATTTATTCCCTTTTGTTGTCCTTGTTGTTTTATTGTTGTAGTTATTATTGATGTCATCGTTGTTGGATAGGACAGAGAGAAATGGAGAGGGGAGGGGAAGACAGAGAGGGGGAGTGAAAGACAGACACCTGCAGACCTGCTTCACCGCCTGTGAAGCGACTCCCCTGCAGGTGGGGAGCCAGGGGCTCAAACCGGGATCCTTCCATCCTTCCTCCGGTCCTTGTGCTTTGCGCCACCTGCGCTTAACCCGCTGCACTACCGCCCGACTCCCTATTATTTAATATTTATAAGAGCTCATCTCAGTGAGCTATTGAATCAACAAAGAAAGATTTTTTTTCATGTGTTTTTCCCCCTAGCATTGATTGACATACCCTTCAGTCTAACCAAACTAATCTCCAAAAAATCCACCACTCTTATGTGTATTACTATAAATTGAATTACCCAGATTAGCTTGGTAAGAGCATAACTAATAGTGAAGTATTTGTGCTAAGAAATTTGGATAGTTGTGATGTGATCCCTGAGTAGGGCGGTAAGATTATACAACTCAGAAAAACTTATTTTACTATGACTCCAGCTCCACTGGTCTAATAAGACTATTGTGCTTCCGACTCTTGTGCTTAAAATTGCTGTAGGAACTTTGTAAGTATAGGCACAGAGCAGTAGAGTAGGTATCAGGAAACTAGGATTTGGTTTCCTCATTCACTATGAGCAGTAGTTTCCTGTAGTCAAAGCATTTGGTCATGCTGCCTATTTATTACATGGCATTCTGGGGTGGGTGTTTTGTTGTTGTTTTGTTTTTTTCTGGGTGCTTACACTATGAATCCACTGTTACTGGCAATTTTTTTTCCATTGTTGTTGTTGGTTAGGACAGAGAAATTGAGAGAGGAGAGGAAGACAGGGAGAGAAAGACACCTGCAGACCTGCTTCACCACTTTTGAAGCAACCCCCCCTGCAGGTGGGGAGCCCCGGGGGCTTGAACCGGGATCCTTGCTCTAGTCCTAGCATTTCACACTATCGCACTTAACCTGGTGCACTACTGCCCAGCCCCCGGGAGGGTGCTTTTAAAGGAAAACATTTACATGCTTAGATGCAGGACTATAGTGATGCTGGCAGCAGTGCCCACACTGTCTTCTAATTCTCATGAAATAATTATATATTATATGTTTACTTATTTCTCGAGAAAGAAATTCTAAGATACAATTCCTATTTCTCCCGGGCAGTTTTGATCCTTTTTTTTTTTTTTTTTACCCTATTAGTGGGGCCAGTTTATAGATATATTACATATTTTTGGGAGTCGGGCTGTAGTGCAGCAGGTTAAGCGCATGTGGCACAAAGCCCAGAGACCAGCAGAAGGATCCTGGTTTGAGCCCCCAGCTCCCCACATGCAGGGGAGTCGCTTCACAGGCAGTGAAGCAGGTCTGCAGGTGTCTATCTTTCTCTCTCCCTCTCTGTCTTCCCCTCCTCTCTCCATTTCACTCTACTATCCAACAATGACAACATCAGTAACAATAAAAAACAAGGGCAACAGCAGGGAAAATAAATAAATAAAATATTTTTTAAAAGAACAGAAAAAAAAGATATATTACATATTTGTGTTTTTGTTTTACCAGAGCACTGCTCAAGTCTGGTTTATGGTAGTACAGGGGATTGAATCTGGTACCTCAGAGCCTCAGGCAGGAGTGTTTTGCATAAACACTATGCCATTTTCCCTGCCCAACATTTTGAAACTTTAAAAACAAATACTAAATAATGAAACTACTATTTTTAATTTTTTTTAAATGCTCAGAACTAGGAAATTCATTTGGAATTTCAGAAAAAATAGTGTATTTTCTATTTTCTAGAATCTAATAATTTGATTCAAGAGAGAATGTATTTCATACAAACCTGCCAGATTCTACTTGGCAACATAGATATGGCCATGGAGAAACAATGGTTTTTGTAAAGTTTCTACTAGTAAACAAGTCATTAAAAACCTTGTCCAACCACATGAGTTACTAATTCCCCATCATTCTTGTTCCTTTGATCTCTCAGAAAATTCAGTGACAGTCACATTCTAAATACAGAATTTTATCTATTGAAAAAAAAAATACTAAATAATGAAACTACAGGGCGGAGGGTAGATAGCATAATGGTTATGCAAATAGAGAGACTACAAAAGGCTTATTTCTATTATATGCATTATATATAATAATAAATAAAATATTTAATAAGTATTATTATTTAATAGTTAATGGCTATTAATATAACTTAATAGTATTTTAGTAGTCAGTGTTATTCTTATTAATGAGGTGGTATTTAAACACAGTGGAATAAACACATTCACAAGTCCAATACCTATGGCTCGGTACCTATTTAGGGGAAATGGCATGTTGATTGTTGGAAATTATTATGATACTGAAATGGCAGTTTGTTTACCACTAAAATGTGACTCTTGGCCACCACAAAACAGTTCTCTCACATTATGACTATTTTAAAAAATACTTAAGAATATTTTTTAAAAAGATTTATTTATTTTAGAGACTGGGTGGCAGCTTACCTGGTAGAGACCACACATTACCATACACATTACCATGCACAAAAACCTGGGTTTATGCTGTAGATGCCTCTCACCATTTACCTTCCCCCACCAATTCACCCCCCCTCCCCAAAATAATGATAATGACTACAGGGAATAGTGGAGCCTAGTGATAACTCTGATGGGGCGGGGGAGCAAGAAAAAAGATTTATTTATTTATTTTATCACAGCACTATTTAGCTTAAGTCAGTGTCTCCAAACTATGTTCACAATAGACTCTGAGAGTATATATATGTTTATAAAACAACATCATCTTTGTAATGACATTTCTGAGAAAATCTAAAGGTATGTACACAATTTACTTCCTGCTAAGAAGGTAGAAAAGAATATAAATATATTTTGGAATGATTGTCACTTGAGCAATATGGTTAATCAACAAGTGGGCAGCTGTGATGTCTTTCAGTATGAGATAGATTTGTGTGTTCTCACTTGGAAAGATGTCTCTTACGAACAGTATAAATAACCCATTTTTTATTAAAAAGAAGATATAAAAGATTATATAGAACCCATCTGAATGACTGTTCTCCAAATTGTTAATAGTGGTTAAATCTGGATAGTGTATTTATGTAATGTTTTTAATTTATAAAAAAACGAGCAGGTAAGCCATTTCTAATCAGAAGAAACAAAATAACCAGGTAAAGAAGTCAGAAGTATTTAATACATTTTTTGAAAAAATATTGGTGCTTGTTTCAAGGGTAAGTGAATTTAAATTTTGGGAGAATGTCTCCTACCAAGGTATTGTGGCTAGGTAAACAAAGACACTTTTTACAACAGATAGTCCATTTGGGTGTTAGCAGCTGATCAATTATCGACAACCTTTGAAATGAGTTTAGATAAACATAACATTACTAAGGTTTTTGATGAGATTTTTCTCTGGCCCCACCCCTTAATTCTTTGGATTATATTTGCTTGTAATATATTGTGAATGGAAAAAAATCAGCACTTCTCTCTTACAAGCAAATTCATTTTTGTTTTGATTTTAAAAATACTGGCTGATATTTGAGAACATAACCATGCTCCTCAGTCCCAGTGTATTGTTTGTAATTGGTCCAATTTATCTGATTCAGGTGCATTGTGGCCAGGTATGAAACCTGAAAGTGGTTTAATTCAGACTTCATCTCCAAATCAACACAGTGTTCTTACCTGCACTACAGGGCTAACCACAAGCCAGCCAAGCCCAGCACATTATTCTTATCCCATTCAAGGTAAATAGGCATGGTTGTGTGTTGTTTTTTTTTTTTTTTTAATTTGTTATTTTTTTATTTTTTGTTTTTAATCATTCTATTATCTCCAAATTTAGAAAACAGGTGTCCTGTCTTCTAAAATAGGATGGGGTAATATTTGCGTTTGTGCATGCTTTTTGTGTTAAGCAAACCAGAACCTCAATATGGTTTGTAACTAGTTATAGTCACTAAGTGTGAGCTGCCTAGTAGAGCTGAAGCCTTCCCTTTTGCATGTTGATGTCTGAAACCTCTCTGATTTCATTCTAGTCTGTTCTCGGCATTTATCCTGTAAATGAACAAAAGGTCCCATGAGCTAGAACTGCACCAAAGATGTGTACTGCTTTTCTACTGTGGTTTTCTTATTTCCACCCCCAAATCCTACATGTAGTTAAGAGCATTTTCTTGTTCAAAATATTCAGTCTTGTCTCAGTTTCATGAAAAACAAAGCATTAAAGATTGAATTCTAAAGGAGTTAGATGGTAGTGCACCTGGTTGAGCATACATGCTACAAAGATTAAATTCTAAGCATTTCCTGGGCTTTTCTCCTAAAATATTAGGATGAAACCATTAAGAATAAGAGGGGCCCAGGAGGTAGCACAGTGAGTAGGGTGCTGAATTTGGAAGCATGAGGTCCTGAGTTGAGATGCCATTATCCCATGTGCCAGAGCAGTCCTCTGGTGTTCTCTCTCCCCTCCCCCCCCATTTTGTGTTAGTAAATAAATAAAATCTGGGGGGGGGATCATTTTAAAGAATAAAGCGTAGAAACATTTGTTTCTATGGATGCATGGGTCAGTATTTTCTCATATATTTTGCTTTGCTGTGTCAGCTAAGAGAACCTAAATGAAATGATAGCACAGTAACAATGTCTACCCCTAGTCCCCAGATGTTACTTGTTGATTTCTAATACAACTTTCTACAATAAAGAAAACCAGGACTCTGAAGAAATGACTGAAAATAGAACTGAGGCCGTTAATATACCTATGAGGGAATTACTGTTATTAACCCCATGTACAGTGAATTTAACACAAAACAAAACATTAAAGGTTTCAAAGTTAGTAAAAAAAATTGGGGGGGGGCCTTAGTTTTGTCATGGCAGTAATGTTTTTTTTTTAATTCTTTATTGGGGGGTTAATACAGTTAATTGTAAAATACAGTAGTTTGTACATGCGTAACATTTCCCAATTTTCCACATAACAAGTCAATCCCCATTAGGTTCTCCTCTGTAGTCTAAGTTTATCTAATAAACTTTTACATTGTTGTTATTAGGGTGTCAGGAATGTATTCTACTGCTGAATAAATTATTTTTTAAAACTTGAATTTATTACTTATTAAATAGAGTTTCACATTATACAGAGAACAACACAGAGAAATAATAGCACTACTTTGGTGCATGGGAACTGGAAATTGAGCCAGCAACCTCAGGCTTTTAAATTTGATCCTTTTTCAGTTGAGCTGTTTCCCCAGCCATACAAAGTTAGTAAATCACTATGTCATGTTGTGAGTTGAGTAGTCTGACCCTTTAACATAGTGCAATATTGGTTATTTTTATTATTGGAGTCATGATATCAATATAAATTCCTGTACTTAAGGCCCCATACTGACAAATACCAATTTAGATTTTCAAGAGACCAAGGCACTTTTCTACCATTTATGATACTGTTTGTTTTGTCTTTTTTGATTTTTATATAATTCTTGGGGTTAAAGCATGGGTATTTGTTCTAAGTCATCTCCTTGGCCCTATTTCTCCTCTTTTATTATGACTGGTTGTGTTGTTTGTTAGAGCCTTCGTGCAGAGTGGACCTAAAGTCTTAGCTATCAAGACATTGATTTTTACCACTCTGAAGAAAAAAGTAGTAAAAAAAAAAAGTTTAGGCAGTTTACTAAAATGAGATGAATGTTATTGTCAGATTTGAACTGTTTTCTCCAGTATCAAAATCACTCTCCTTACCTCCATTTTTCATTTCCTTTCACATGGGTGGTGCATATTAGCTGATTGCTTACTGGTATATAACCAGCTACCTAGTCATCTCACAGGATAAAAACAAGAAGGATTAAGCTGATATCTTTTTTTTTTTGTATTTATTTGTTTTCCCTTTTGTTGCCCTTGTTTTATTGTTATAGTTATTATTGTTGTTGTTATTGATGTCATTGTTGTTGGATAGGACAGAGAGAAATGGAGAGAGGAGGGGAAGACAGAGAAGGGAAGAGAAAGAGAGACACCTGCAGACCTGCTTCACCACCTGTGAAGCAACTCCCCTGCAGGTGGGGAGCCGGGAGCTCGAACCGGGATCTTGCACTTTGCACCACGCGCACTTAACCAGCTGTGCTACCGCCCAACTCCCTAAGCTGACATCTTTAAAGTGGTCGAAATAGCAATCAAAATTCTTTGATTGACATTCCTTAGGGAAATTATCTCAAAAGCACCATTGCATTCCTGGTTTGATTAACTCAAGTCAAAATCTGTTTTGTTTATATTTCAGCTGTACCATAATAAAAAAGAACTTCCCTCCAAGGTCCCAGGTTCAGTCCCCCTCACCATCATAAAGCAGAGCTGAGCAGTGCTCTGGTTTAAAAAAAAAAAAAAAAAAAGTTCCATTACACATTTATGAAAATCCTTTAAATGGGCTTGACTTCTTTATATCAATATATAGTCCTTGAAGTTCTCTGACTACCTGGCTTAATCATTTGAGGTGACTTAAACAGTATTCAAGTGACAAAATTAATTTCAGAAATTTCAAAATTAATTTGAACTCAATCTTGATTTTTTTGTTGTCCTTGTTGTAGTTATTATTGTTATTATTGCCATATCTGTTGTTGTTGTTGTTGGATAGGACAGAGAGAAATCGAGAGAGGAGGGGAAGACAGAGGGGGAGAGAAAGACTCCTGCAGACCTGCTTCACTGCCTGTAAAGCAACCTCCCTGCAGCTGGGGAGCCGGGGGCTCAAACCGGGATCAATCTTGATTTATTTTAATGCAACACTGGGCCACGAATACAGGACATAGTGTGCATAGTAGCATTATTGAGCTTTCTTCCTTAGACCAGTTTTTCAGTTTTTTTTTTTGAGAGGGAGAAACATAGAAGAGAGACACAACACTGTCACACCATCCATGATATATATTCCCTTGTATCAGGGCTTAAACGTACACTCTACCAGGTGAACTATTTTCTGTCCCCTTAATCAGATATCTTTGGGCTTTCATATTATTGGTAATATGTAATGAGTCTTTTCTCTCATCAGATTTCTTTTTATTAAGATACTTTATATTTTTACATAGTTTTAGATTTACAGAAAGAATAGAGTTCTCCCATGGGAGTCGGGCTGTAGTGCAATGGGTTAAGCGCAGGTGGCGCAAAGCACAAGGACTGGCATAAGGATCCCGGTTCGAACCCCAGCTCCCCACCTGCAGGGGAGTCGCTTCATAGGCGGTGAAGCAGGTCTGCAGGTGTCTATCTTTCTCTCCTCCTCTCTGTCTTCCCCTCCTCTCTCCATTTCTCTCTGTCCTATCCAACAACGACGACAACAACAATAATAACTACAACAATAAAACAACAAGGGCAACAAAAGGGAATAAATAAATTAAATAAATATTTTTAAAAATTTTAAAAAAAAAGAATAGAGTTCTCCCTATTAATGTATCAAGTAGGTCATTTGTTGCCATTAATAAATATTGGTACATTATTAATAGCTAAGTTCATAGTTCAGTTCTTACAAACTATCCTCTTTCTGTTCCAGGATCCCATCCAAGATACCATGTTATTTTATTTTAAACTGTTATATCTCCTTCCCTGACTTGTTTTTAATAATGACCTTGATAGTTTTAAGGAATGCTACTCAGGCATATAGTCAGATATTGGAATTTATCTGATATTTTCTATTGATTATTCTGGAGTTAATGAATTCTTAGGAGCCTTTTACATAACTATTATGCTATCTTCCTGGCCAAGCACTCACCATCTTTATAGCTTGTTTTCAAGTTATCATTACATGTTGACTGTGTTAGGTGAACCTCTAGTAGAGCATAGTTCTCAGAAGCTTTTTATTTTTCTCTGCTTGTACAGTTCTGTTGTCAGAACAGGAATGAGGACTGTCCAAGAATAGTTGGCCATGCCATTCACTTTTGCATAACTAATAGTCTTTAGGATGCATAAGACTTAGAGTTAGGATTTGAGTTTTATTTGACTCTCTTGCTTTGTACATTGTGTTGTGTATTTCACTGCTGGCATATTTTTTTTATTATCACTGGAGCTCAGTGCCTGCATGACAGACTCACTGCTCAGGTGACTGTTTTATATTCTTTCCATCTCTCATTGATAGAGACAGAGAGAAATTGGGAGGGAGGGAAGAAGTAGGCATGTTGTTGTAGTTATTATTGTTGTTATTGATGTCATTGTTGTTGGGGATTGAATCTGGGAACTTGGAGCCTCAGGCATGAAAGTCTTTTGCACAGCCATTGTGCTATCTCCTCAGCCCTTATTTTACTTTTCTATATTTGAAGTCCCTCATCTGAAAGTTGAGGAGGGAAGGGCATTGGAGAAATGGTAAAACTTTTCTCTGATTTTGACCAGTATTCTCAAACTTCTGCTGCATTTGTTAACCTGTCCGGTTCTTAGTGGAAGTCTTTTTTTTTTTTAAGTTTAAAAAAAAATTTTATATTTATTTATTTATTCCCTTTTATTGCCCTTGTTGTTTTATTGTTGTAGTTATGATTGATGTCACTGTTGTTGGATAGGACAGAGAGAAATGGAGAGAGGAGGGGAAGACAGAGGGGGAGAGAAAGATAGACACCTGCAGACCTGCTTCACCGCCTGTGAAGGGACTCCTCTGCAGGTGGGGAGCCGAGGGATCGAACCCGGATCCTTACGCCGGTCCTTACACTTTTGCGTGCTTTTGCACCACCTGCGCTTAACCCGCTGCACTACTGCCCGACTCCCGAAGTCTTTTTATTTATTTATTTTTTAATTTGTATTTATTATTGGATAGAGACAGAAATTGAGAGGAGAGGAAGGAGAGAAAAGGAGAGAGATAGAGAGCTTTCCCACTGCAGGTGGGGACCAGGACCAGGGGCTTGAATCTAGGTCCTTGCACACTTTAATGTGAACACTTGACCAGGTGTGCCACCACCTGACCCCATGGAAGTCCTTTTGTTAACTTTCTCTCCAGAGGACTCTGTTGCTAATGGGGTAGTAGTGTATCTGATTTCCCCTTATAGTGTCTGTGACTATAGGAGGAACTTTATCTAAGAGTGCTTAGAATAAGTAAAGGAGAAAAGTTCAAGACATTATCTCACCATCTCAGTTACATTTGCTTACCTCATAAAAAAGTCACTGTGGTAAATTTTAGTCACTAAAGATCTTAGAAAAACCCTGTTATAGTCAGTGTAGACAGTTATGAAAAGCTAAGCCCAATTCCTTACCCCAACATGGGCCGTTTAAGTAATTTATAGAGTCTATTTTTAAAAAATATTTTGTGAATAATTTTTGTGAATATTTTGGGCAAGTTTCTAGGCCCACTGGTAAATTCATTAAATGCTAGATCATCATGTTTCTTGGATCTGTATTTTTTATAATCCTTTATTTGAAGAGCCCACAAATCAGCAAAATTTGCAATGCAAGTTCTACCTCTCAAAGTAATTATATTGCTTCAGGAAGGGGGTAAGTTGAGCCAAATAATAATATCGTAGTGTAGTGTAGTGTAGTGTTTTCAAGTGGATTTATCAGAGCTTCTGTTGATTTTATAGATTGTCAGTAATTTATATTGCAGGTGAGTCCTTTTTTAGCTGCTGAAAAACATGAACTAGAATGATTTGGTTTAGCTTCTGATTTCATTAGTATAGAATCTTTGTTTACTAGAGCACTCTTCAGCTCTGGCTTATGGTGATGCAGGGGATTGAACCTGAGACTTTGCAGCCTCAGGCATGAGAGCTTCTCTGCATAACCATTATGCTATCTATCCATGCCCTCCTTAAAGGATTTTTTTAAAACATATTTATTTATTCCCTTTTGTTGCCCTTGTTTTACTGTTGTAGTTGTTGTTGTTATTGGTGTCATTGTTGGATAGGACAGAGAGAAATGGAGAGAGGTGGGGGGGAGAAAGATAGACACCTGCAGACCTGCTTCACTGCTTGTGAAGCGACTCCCTTGCAAGTAGGGAGCCGGGGGCTGGAACTGGAATCCTTATGCTGGTCCTTGCATTTTGCGCCACGTGCGCTTAACCCGCTGCGCTATCGCCCGACTCCAGGATTTTTTTATATGAAGACTTGAAACAAAAATGTTTAAACTGTTTTATATCTTAATGAGGTCATTAAGGTGTGGTGCAAAAGAACAGTATCTGTTTCTTTTAACAGTATTCTGTATCTCCTTGTAGATCTGTCTACTGTTACTTAAAACAATATATTTTCAATTTCTTCCAGCTTTTTCATACTATGTTTAATATCTTTTAACACTCTCAATCCTATAGCTTCAAGCACAAATGCCAGCCTGATATCCACTTCATCTGCAATTGCCAATATTCCAGCAGCAGCAGTTTCTAACATCTCAAATCAGGTATGATAATAATTTTGTTCATGTGATTTGTTACAGTTCATCTAACTTGATGTCACTCTCTTCTTTCTATGGGGAACTGACCAATCTATAAAATAGCCAGTCTAAGCACTGGAAATGTCCCTCACTTCTCTACTAAGGGTTCTATCTACTTCTTGACCTATAGTGTGTCTCTAGTACTACTTCACCCAACCCACCCTAGAATGTAAGCTCCATGATGGTAGGTACTAACTTAGAGTCACATGAGAAATAAGTAGAATGAGTAAATTCTACTTCTGCTTTTTATTTAATCACTTATGCCATTGTAAATTCTTTGTAGTATCATCTTTTTCAAACTTAAAAAATTTTTTTTTCTGAAATCACTAGTAGCATCTTTAGTGTTTTAAGGGTTTCAGTTTTTCTCCTTATGTTTTTGTTGTTTTCCCCAAAGCCATTAATATCTTGTATCTACTCATCTTTTAGTTCAAACATATTTATTGAATTTCAACTATATACCTGGTATTATTAAAATTTCTCCTTTATTATTAATCATCATTATTAACATTATTTTGACCAGAACACTTTTCAGTGCAAGGGATTGACCTGGGACCTCCAAGCCTCAGGCATGAAAGTCTGTCACATTAAACCACTGTGATTTAGCCCTCTTTATCTCTCCTTTTCACTGCTTTTTTCTCAATCCTGTTCTTTTATGCACAATTATTATTACTTAGTGGATATCATTTCCACTTATCATGGAATATTTATATTCCCATATGTTCATCTCCATAAATTTTAACCACTTGCAAAAATATCCATTTAGTGACTCTGAAATGAAGGCTCCAGCCCTAACTTCATGGCTTCTACTGATTGAGAGACATTTTTGTTTGTATGTTTGTTTTTACACACTGAGAAGTAGACAAGGAGAGTAAAAAAACACCACAGCATCAAAACTTCTTTCAGTGTGGTGGGGGCCAGTCTTGAACCTGGGTCTCACACATGGCAAAGCAGTACACTATCCAAGTGAGCTATTTCCCAGTCCAGCTTTTTCTTTAATACCAGACTGTTTCCCTAAAGTCAACCTTTCATCCCACCCTCATCTTTGCCCTCTAAAAGTAGGGTAACTTTTACTTATGACTTGCCAATTCTTGTCAGTTACAAGAATGACTATAGTTTTTGATAGCCTAGACCTAAAACCATACCAATCATCTTTTTTTTTTTTTACCTATCGTAATCTCCTAATCTAACCATGTCCCTTTTTCATTTTTTGTTCTTCTCCATGTATCATGTTTGTTTGGATTTTTTTTTTTTTCCACCAGGGTTATCACTTGGGTTTGGGTGCCTATACAACAAATCTGCTCTTGATGGCTTTTTTTTTTTTAATATTTATTTATTTATTCCCTTTTGTTTCCCTTGTTTTATTGTTGTAGTTATTATTGTTGTCATTGATGCCGTGGTTGTTGGATAGGACAGAGAGAAATGGAGAGAGGGGGAAAGAAAGATAGACACTTGCAACCTGCTTTACCGCCTGTGAAGTGACTCCCCTGCAGGTGGGGAGCCGGGGGCTCGAACCGGGATCCTTATGCAGTCCTTGCTCTTTGCGCCATGTGCAAAGAGCACAGTAAAGCCCTCTTGGTGGCTTTTTTTTCCCCCTCTCCTTTATATATCTGCAGAGATATACCTGCAGCCCTGCTTTACTGCTTGTGAACCTTCCCCCATGCAGGTGGGTTGGGGGTTTGAACCTAAATCTTTGTGCACTACAATGTGTACACTCAACCAGGTGCACCACTACTTGGCCTCTTATAAACTGGTTTTTCCCTTTTCACTCTGCTGTTAACTATTCATCTTATCCCCTCCCCCTGTTTATTTACTTTTTAAAATTCTTTTTTTTTTTTTTTTTTTTTTACTAGAACACTGCTCAGCTCTGCTTTATGGTGGTACAGGGGAGATTGAACCTGGGACTTTGGGTAGATAAATAAATTTTTAGAAATAAAAAATCAGGTGGTCTGGGAGATGGCACAGTGGATAGAGTGATGGACTCTCGCATGAGGTCCTGAGTTTGATCCCCGGTGGCACATGCACCAGAGTGATGCCTCATTCTTTGTATCACTCTCTCTCCTCCTATCCCTCTCATTAGTAAATAAAATATATTTTTTAAATAATTTTTTAAAGAATCAAGACAGAGGAGATAGCATAACATGCAAAAGACTTTCATGCCAGAGCCTCTGACATCCTAAGTTCAACCCCCTCTGCCACCATAAGTTAGACTATAAGTCAGTAAGTTGGTATAAATAAATAAATGAAAAGATTCAGTCAAATAAGTGCTTCTGAAATACTTGTTCATGTTAGGCTTTAAGAATTGTTTTCTTATTTATTCTCTTTGGCCTACAGGACTATCCCACCTATACGATCCTTGGTCAGAGTCAGTACCAGACCTGCTATCCCAGCTCCAACTTTGGAGTCCCAGGCCAGACTAACAGTGATGCTGAGAGTACCACGCTAGCACCAGCCACATACCAGACAGAGAAGTCTAGTGCTATGGTACCTGCGCCTACATCACAGAGACTTTCCTCTGGTAAGCACTGCAACTCTAATCATTGGCTTTAAGGTAGGCCTACTTCCTGCCTGCCCTGCCTTTCTCCAGAGTGTGCTATCCCTTTAAATTTTCTACTTCACATGAAGTTCTTTTCTCACCCTGAGTCAAACCCATACTCTTGTCTGGAGTATGTATCTTTCCTTCCTTTACGAAAGGATTTTTATGTATAAGAAGACACATTTTCTTTTCTTTCTTTTATACCATTAAGAACAGTGTTTATTTCTCTCTCTCTGTCTCTCTCTCTTTTCTTTTCTTTTTTTTTTTTTTACCAGAGCACTGCTCAGCTCTGGCTTGTGGTACGGGGCATTGAACCTGGGACTTGGGAGCCTTAGGCATGAGAGTCTCTTTGCATAACCATTATGGCAATTATGCCATCTACGCCTACCCAGAAAATATATTTTCTACTCCACATGTAGTTTTTCTCGCTCTGAGTCAAGCCCATATTCTGACTTGGGTAAGTATCTTTCCCTTTCTTTATATGAATGCAGTTTCTATTCAGCATGCATAATAGTCTATTTTTCCATCATTTCATTAGATCAAATTCACACTCCATTTTTTGTATCTTCCTTTGCAAAAATAAATTGATACTCTGCTTATGGTTTTATTTCATTTTTGACTTAAGGGCACTTCATCTAATAGGTAGAAGATTATTTTGTTCTAGTCTAGTCACTGTTACCATGCTATTGGCTTTTCCTCTTAGGCAAGGAATATTTAAACACTGGAGCCATCCCATGAGTCGTTGGCTGAATATAATACCTGATCCTGTGAACAGAAGAATACCAACAATGAAATGACTGTATTTATGACTCCCACTCTGCCCTCTCTGAAGCCTTAGTTTGCTCGCCACAGGAAATTTCACTCTTGGCAATTTTGTAAAAGCTAAAGACTCCAATTTTAATCTGTGTATATTTTGAACTTGTACTGAGATCTCAGAGTAGGTTTTTTTTTTGTTTTGTTTTTTTTTTTTTGCCTCCAGGGTTATCGTTGGGGCTCAGTACCTGCACTACAAATCCACTGCTCCTGTGGCCATTTTTTCTATTTTTTGGATAGGACAGAGAAATTGGGGAGCCGGGTAGAGAAGAAAGGGAAATAAAGACACTTGTAGACCTGCTTCACTGCTCATGAAGTGACCCCTCTGCAGATGGAAATCTGGGGGCTCAAACCACGATCCTTGTGCAGCTCTTTGCACGTCGTACAACAGTTGTAACTACAAAAACAATCAAAAAAACAACAAGGGCAACAAAAGGGAAAATAAATAAATATAAAAAAATTTAAAAAATAAAGAATGAGAGCATCACTCTCATTCAGTTCATCACAAGTTCGGTGCTAGGGATTGAACTGGGGACCTCATGCTTGAGAGTCAAAACTTTTTACCCACTGTACTAGCTCCTGGGTCACTGTTCACTTTTTTTTTTAAATATTTATTTATTCCCTTTTGTTGTCCTTACTGTTTTATTGTTGTAGTTATTGGTGTCATTGTTATTGAATAGGACAGAGAGAAATGGAGAGAGATGAGGAAGACAAAGGGGGAGAGAAAGACACCTGCGGACCTGCTTCACCGCTTGTGAAGCGACTCCCCTCAGGTGGGGAGCAGAGGGCTCGAACCAGGATCCTTACGCCAGTCCTTATACTTTGTGTCACCTGCGCTCACCCTGCTGTACTACCGCCCACTCCCTGTTCACTTTTTTAAATTGTGCTCCATCTACATCAGCTAAAGCTCTTTTTATTTGTTTTGTTGGTGGTGCCAGAGATAAAATCTAAAGCAGTTTTCTTATCTTGCCTTTGCCAATCTAAGTAAATGGATATATTTTAAACTTACATAACGTACTGCCTTAGAACAATTACTTCTCAGGGCTGGAGAGACAGCATAATATGCAAAGAGACTTTCATGTCGGAGGCTACAAGGTCCCAGATTAATCCCCAGCACCACCATAAGGCAGAGGTGAACAGAGCTCTGGTAAAAAAAAGATAAATAAATAAATATCTGGAATAGTAAATCCTTTATATCACAAAATACCAAAATGTAAGATATAAGTACATATGTATTTGAGTGGTAAATATATTTTATGTCTATGTTTACCTGTAAATTCTCCCATTTTTTTATATTCCCCCCTCCTTGTAATTAAAATTTATTGGAGAGGCTGGAGAGCAAGCATAAAGCATATGCGACTTCCATGCCTGAGGCTCCAAGGTCCCAGGTTAAACCCCCAGTACTGCCATAAGCAGAGTTGAGCAGTGCTCTGATAAAAATAAACAAATAAGTAAATTCAATGTTTTATCTGATTTAGAAAATTTATTGGATGGAGAAAGAGGAGGAAGACAGGAACAGAGACAGACACCTGCAACACCACTTCGCTTTTTAGGAAGCTTTCCCCTGCAGGTGAAGACCAGGATTTGAACCCAGGTCCTTGTGCACTGTAATGTGTGCACTTAACCAGGTCTGCCACTTGCCCCCTAGATTGTTTATTCCATGCTGTTTTCCCTTTTTTCCCCCTCCCCTAATTTTACTAATTTTGCCCTTAAAGGTAGTTTGACACGTCCTGCTACCTTTTGGACTTTATTGTAAATTAATCTTGAGCAGTTGTTTTCCATTAAAGGTATTTTGTTATCTTTGTGCCTTTTTCCTTCCTACACATAAGAAATTGGGCAATGCATGGAAACATTTTTTGGTTGTGACACCAGGAAAGTGGAAGGTGCCACTGGCATCAACTGGGCAGAGGCCAAGGATGCTACACAACTACTCATCTTAATTGCACAGCACGTCCCCTCAGAACAAAAAATTTATCTGCCGCAAAATGTCCATTGTGCCAAATTGAAAATCTCTAATCTGGAACTTAATCAGATTCAGATTAAACTTTTAGACAAAACAACTTCATGGATATGTTTTTCTTTCTTCTTTTTTTTTAATCTTTATTTATAAATTGGATAGAGACAGCCAGAAATCAAGAGGGAAGGGCATGATGAAGAGGGAGAGAAGCAGAAACGCCTGCAACACTGCTTCACCACTCAAAAAGCTTTCCCCCTGCAGGTGGGGACCGGGGGCTCGAACCTGGGTCCTTGCACATTGTAATGTGCACTCAACCAGGCATGCCACAGGAATACAAATTCTAGTTATAACTTTGTAATGTTAGGAACTTTTGATTCTCAAAAAGATCGACCTTCACAAATAGCTTCGTTAAAGTTTGGTTTCCCAGTCTTTATCCCTGCAATATGACTTAAAGACAGAGAATCAGCTGACATTCTTCCTTGCTCTGTTTTTTGTACCATGACTACTGGAAATGTATGTCTTGCTTTCCTTTCTCAGGAGATCCTTCTGCAAGCCCATCTTTATCCCAGACTACACCTAATAAAGATGCTGACGATCAGTCCAGGAAAAATATGACTGGCAAAAACCGGGGCAAGAGGAAAGCTGATGCCAGCTCTTCCCAGGACAGTGAATTAGAAGTATGAGAAGACACTCATTTGAGTTACCTGTATACTTTTTCCCTCAGTCTCATTTATTGAACATATATCTGAAGTTCACAGAGATCATGTGGTTTGTGGGGTGTGACTTTTAAATCAAGGACAAGAGAAGCTGAGTTGATCAAATGAAAAGAGACATTAAAATGTTCCTCTCCATTTATTAACTTAGCCATATTGCTTTCAATTTTTTACCAAAAAGATTGGGAGAAAAAACTTTTGTGAATTTAGGGGGACCTGTTATTTTTAGGAAAAAATGTTCTCTATTTCAGAAGAGACCAGATGGTACAGTGCATCAAAACAGGTGTCACAGATAATGTCATACTATTTACCATTTTTTTAAAAAAATTTTTAATTGTAGACTGGGAGATGGCACAGTGGATAAAGTGCTGGATTCTTTTTTTATTATTCCCTTTTGTTGCCCTTGTTTTATTGTTGTCGTTGTTGTTGGATAGGACAGAGAGAAATGGAAAGAGATGGGGAAGATAGAGAGGGGGAGAGAAAGGTAGACACCTGCAGACCTGCTTCATCGATTGTGAAGTGACCACTGCAGATGGGGAGCTGGAAGCTCAAACTGGGATCCGTAAGCCAGTCCTTGCGCTTTGTGCCAGGTGCATTTATCCTGCTACGCTACCACCCGACTCCCAAGTGCTATATTCTTAAGCATTATGTCCCAGAATGATACTCTGTTTCCTCTGCTCCTCCTCTCTGTAATTCTCACTAATAAGCAAGTAAGCCTTTTAAAAAAAAAAAATCCCAAATAAAATGAGAGTACTAAAGTGCTTTAGGCCAAGTTTCTGTGAAACATGCAATCATGTCTATTAACTTATTGAGACTGGTACTTATATTCCTTGTTTAAAAACTGTAGGAACTTATTATAGTCATACATAAGGCTTCTTTATTTAAAAGCTGAGAAAGTCATACAGAATGCTAACAGTGGAGTTTTTGGTCCTGTTTTCTGTTTTGAATTTTGCTATACTACTAGTATATAATAAAAGGAAAAGCAGTAGTTAAAATCAATTTCATTGAGGCTTGGTGGTGGGTAAAATGTGTAGCTATACCCTATAACCGTACAATCTTATAGAATCACTATTGAAAAAATTTTAAAATGGACGAGAAAATAAATAAAATTGAGTCCATTGATAGGTGTTCTTAAGACCTATCTTAAGACCAGGTAAATCAAGATTGCATAAGAGCCTCTCTTCCCTTTTTTCTTGGGGGAAAGGAGGGGAAATAATCTAAAGTCCTAATACACTTCTTAGGAAAAAAACTAAGATCTGGGGAGTCAGGTGGTAACGCAGCAGGTTAAGCGCAGGTGGCGCAAAGCGCAAGGACCGGCGGAAGGATCCCAGTTCGAGCCCCCGGCTACCCACCTGCAGGGGAGTCACTTCACAAGCAGTGAAGCAGGTCTGCAGGTGTCTTATCTTTCTTTCCCCCTCTCTGTCTTCCCCTCCTCTCTCCATTTCTCACTGTCCTATCTAACAATGACGACATCAATAACAACAATAAAAATAAGAGCAACAAAAGGGAAAATAAATAAATTAAATGTTTTTTTAAAAAATTAAGATCTTACTCATTTTTCACATTGTAGTAAAATGTAGATAACAAAATTTTACCACTTTAGGGTTGGGGAGAGCATCATGGTTATGTGATCAACTTTCATGCCTGAGGTTCCAAGGTACCAGGTCCCCAGCACTAATATAAGCCAGATCTGAACAGTGCTTGGGGGCAGGGAGGGGGGTGATAACTGTGTTGTTAAATTTTCACATATTTGTAACTCTTCAGTTTTCCTTGCTATTGATGTTTTGATTCATGCTATTATGATAGGAAAAAATGCTTACTTATTATTTTTTTATATTCTTCTCCCTCAGCGGGTATTTCTTTGGGACTTGGATGAAACTATCATCATTTTCCACTCCCTTCTTACTGGGTCCTATGCCCAGAAGTATGGAAAGGTAATTTGATTCTTTCTTCCTTTGTTGTTATTGTACTTCTCCTGATGATGTGGATAAATAACCAAAATCACTTTTTTTTTTTTTAATCTTTATTTATTGGGTTGAGACAGAAATCAAGAGGGAAAGGAGAAATAGAGAGACACCTGCAACATTACTTCACCATTTTCAAAGCTTTCTCCCTGCAGGTGTCAACTAGGGGCTGGACCCTGGGTCTTTGCACATTATAACATGCATCAACCAGGTACACCACCCCCTGGCCCCCATAATCACTTTATTTTCTACCTTCATCTTACTTAGCCTGTTGGTTTTTTATTTTCCATGTAAAACTTTGCCTGATGGCTTATACCAAGGAAGATAGTCAAAGTTATAATTATGCCAGAGGCTAGAACTAAGGATGGTACTAAAAACTGAATTTGTTGGAAAGTAATATTTGAAAAGATTCATTATGGGAATGAAACTCAAAACAGAGTAAATTCTCAAGATTATGTTTTCCAAAGATTGATTCCTTAAGTCCTACCTTCCTACTCACTCACTGGACTATTTTAGAAAGAGAGAAACAGATGCCACAGCATCAACCTAGGGCATGCTCATGTCAATGCAAGTGTACTGTCTAACCCATGAAGTTTTTTGTTTGTCTTTTTTTTTTTTACCAGATCTCTGCTCAGCTCTGGAGTCTAGCAGCCTCAGGCATCTGAGAATCTTTATGCATAACCATTATACTATTTCCTCTGCCCCATTAAGTCATATTTTTTCTTTTTTTTATTGAGGGGGTTACTGCTTTACACTAGATTCATTACACATGCATACAACTTTGGCCCCGAAAGTTTTCTTTCTCTCCTCGCTCCCCAACATTTAAGCCATTTTTAACAGTCCAAATTAAGCAACTCATTTAACTAAGTCTATTCCAGAGAATACGAATTAAAATATCTTTCTCAAATATATTACATACATTACTAAGCTAATTGTACCTGATAGAATTTAATTTTTTAGTCATCATTGTAGACACTGGTTTTAATACAATGAGTTGTTTTTGAGATTGAGACTATATTTCTGTACTATATTTTTGAGATTGAGACTATATTTCTGAAGCCTGATGGTTTGTTTTAGAATTTAGTTATTGGTTTTTATGAAAATATTTTAATTGTTCAGTCTCTAATGCCTAATTAAGATTATCAAAAAACTGGTTTCTGATAGGAAGGGAGGGAGGGAGTAAAATAGTGACTATTACAATAACAGTGTATTCAGAATTTACAACAATCAGGATTTACCTAACTGTCCAAACACTCTTGCACAATCCCAGATTCTTATAACTGAATGAAATTGCATCACTAACAGAAACATCGATGTGAGCCTATGTAGTTTAGACCTTAATCCCAAATAATTTTGAAAAAATTAAAGATCAGAACCATTGTTTTGTGTACCAAGTCAAAAAAAATCTTTCTTCTTTATAAATCTTCCAGGACCCAACAGTAGTGATTGGCTCAGGTTTAACAATGGAAGAAATGATTTTTGAAGTGGCTGATACGCACCTTTTTTTCAATGACCTAGAGGTAAGCATTGTAAATTGTTCCTGTGCAACATGAAGCATTCTGTTCAATAACTTTTTTTTTGCCTCCAGGGTTATTGCTGGGGCTCGGTGCCTGCACCACGAATCCACTGCTCCTGGAGGCCATTTTTTCCCTTTTGTTACCCGGGTTGTTTTTTTTGTTTGTTTGTTGTTTGTTTGTGTTTTGTTTTGTGTTTTTACCATTGTTGTAGTCATTATTATCATTGTTATTGATGTCGTTGTTGTTGGATAGGACAGAGAGAAACAGAGGAGGGGGAGAGAAAGACACCTGCAGACCTGCTTCACCGCCTGTGAAGCGACACCCCTGCAGGTGGGGAGCCGGGGGCTGGAACAAGGATCCTTATGCCGGTCCTTGAGCTTTGCGCCACATGTGCTTAACCCATTGAGCTGCCGCCAGACCCCAGTTCAGTAACTATTATTGAGCTTTTGTTTACTGTGTTGAGAGGAAATGTGGTTTGACATGGTGGACATGGAGAAGCCAGACAGCCACTTAGGCATATGTGATCTTGCAGCGATAGAGCCTTGGTTAGTTCACTGTGGTTGTGGTTCTTATCTTCAATTTTGTTAGCTCAAAAAGTAAAAAAAAGTTACCCTACTTATAGATAGAATGGACTTGATTGTTTCTAATATTGATTATATTTTGATGATTCCTTGGTTTTACCTTTTTAAAAGATAGTCTCTTTGGTGGCTGTGTAAGTGGCTGCTCTAGCTTGTTGTATTTTATACATGCTTATTTTCCACATACAGGTTAGCCTGATAATTCAGAATGATTTTCAAGTTAGGTGTAAAGAAAACCCTAGGAAACACTGAAAGCTTATTGGTGGGTTTTTTAGATTTGACAGTTGAGTTTTCATTTAAAGTGAACGTGTGTAGTGAAAAGAGCTGGAGACTAGAAATCAAAAGACTAGGATATAAGTTCCATGTTAGGAAAATTATCACCCAAACAGACCTCAGTCAGGTAGTTAGTTATCCTGTGCACAAAAAACTTGTAACAGCTATTATATCTGGGTAGTGAGTACATTGCTGGGATACAGAGATTGGAAGAAGCAGAGTTATTAGTTCATGTCTTTGTGGTTTCACTGTTTTTCTAAAAATGACATTTTTAGAATAAGATAGCAGTTTATAAACATAAGGTAATCCTATTTTTAATAGACTAGTTCCACTCATCAGAGAGCTCTCCAACATTAAATCACTGGACCCAAAACTCAAGTACTTTAATGTAAATTCTATAATGCACAGTCTTCCTCAACTTATCATGCTGATAAGTTAGAAGATTATAGTTTTTATTCAGACATATTTTGAAAGCCTACTGTGTGCCAATAATTATTACCAAATTGTATTTGTAATGATTTTCTAGACATAGTCCTCACTCAGGACTGAAAGTTCTGTGAAGAATTTGACCTGAATGTGTTCCTGCCCCCCCCCCCCCAGGTCAGTGGTTCTCAACTATAGGGGCATAAGAATCACCTGGGGAGCTTGTTAAAAATAAAAATGAAGATTCTAGGACTTCACTCCCAGAAATTATTATCTAAATAGGTCTGGAGTGGATCCAAGAATGCATTTAAAAAAAATAAACCTCCCCCCAGAGGATTCTGATGCAAGTGGACATCACAGCAGTGCCATAGATTGTTTGAGAGGAGTGACCCTGTCTCTTGGGCAATTGGTAGCCTTTGAATAGTAACATGAGTTTGGTGAAAGAACCTTAGATCCTAGCCAGAATACCCAAGCTTTTCTAGTTTTTTTTCTAGTACTCTAGGTGTTTGACCTTGAACTTATAGAACATGAGACTGGATAAAATGACTTTTCCTAACTCTTAGTTTGTCATTCTCAACTTTGATACCATATTCTGTCAGCATTTATTTCATCTACAAAAATGTATTGTGGACATGACATATAAGGGCACTAGATAGGACTAGAGTAATACAAAGAGGATGGTAAGAAAGGTTAAGCCGTAAGAATGTAATAGGGTTTACGCTCTAGTATAGGACGTAGACACCTCTGACAGCATAAGCAAGCTTATCCATGAGTGCTTATGGAAAGAACTGGTAAGAGCACAGCTGAGGGTTGGTGTGGTTTAGAAAATTTCAAAGACTGGAATGTGAATCAGGCCTTAAAAGAAATGAGGCAAAAGGTGGGTGAAAGGGATTTTCACACAAAAGAAAGACCATAAAGTTCTATTTTCCCACCACTTTTTTAAAAAAATATTTATTCCCTTTTGTTGACCTTTTGTTGTAGCCCTGTTGTGGTTATTATTGTTATTAGTGTCGTCGTTGTTGGATAGGACAGATAGAAATGGAGAGAGGGGGAGAGAAAGACACCTGCAGACCTGCTTCACCGCCTGTGAAGCGACTCCCCTGCAGGTGGAGAGCCAGGGGCTTGAACCGGGATCCTTACCGGGTCCTTGTGTTTTGCGTCACATGCGCTTAACCCACTGTGCTACAGCCTGACTCCCTTCCCACCACTTTTGTAATCATTTTATGGTATGTCCTGGTGGTAGTGGTACTTCTACTGTATGGACTGAAACAGTGTGTTGTTTTGTCTTTTAACAGGAGTGTGACCAGGTGCATGTAGAAGATGTGGCTTCTGATGACAATGGCCAAGATTTGAGGTGATAAAAGCAGTTCTCTCCTTCCCTCCCCCCCCCAGATAAATTATTTATTTATTAATAGGAGACATAGGAGGAGAGAGAGAAGGCGAACCATACATCACTCTGGTACATGTGCTATCAGGGATTAAACTCAAAACCTCATGCTTGAGAGTCTACCGCTTTATCCACTGTGCCACTTCAGTGGACCGCAAAAGCAAGGCTATCTTAAATATCTGTTACATGCAGAGGGACTGTCTGTGTTCAGAGGAAAACAAAGATTGATAAGACACAGCCCTAAAAGAGCTCACAGTTTTGTAGAAGAGACCGAAAGCAAACATACTTAGTGCTGACATGCATTATAAGATGTATAAGATGATAGTAGAAAATGTGATGCAGCACAGAAAAAAGTCATGGGGGGGTGACACACACATTCTGATGGGCATGGGGAGCAGGCGGTATTAGCATTGGAGCAATAGAATTTGAATAGGACCTTAAAATGGATCTTGGTGACAAGATGAGGATATGAGAGTTTCTCTTTAGCTAGATTTTTTTTTTTTTTTTTTTTTTTTGTCTCCAGGGTTATTGCTGGGGCTCAGTGCCTGCACCATGAATTCACTGCTCCTGGAGACCATTTTTCCCCTTTTTTTTTTTGCCCTTTTTGTTGTAGCCTTGTTGTGGTTATTATTGTTATTGTTGATACCGTTCACCGTTGGACAGATCAGAGAGAAATGGAGAGGGGGGGAGAGAAAGACACCTGCAGACCTGCTTCACCGCCTGTGAAGCAACTCCCCTGCAAGTGGGGAGCCGGGGGCTCGAATCAGGATCCTTAAGCCAGTCCTTGCGCTTTGCACCACGTGTGCTTAACCTGCTGAGCTACCGCCCGACCCCCTTTAGATTTTTAATCTAGGGAAGTGTGCTTCTAGATGGTCAAGTTCTAAATATGCAAATAAGCATCAGAATTAATTAAAATAATAATTGAGGGCCTGATGGTGTCAGGAGATAAACCTATGGAAGACAGTCTTAAACATGATAGTAAAAACTGAATTAAATTGATCTTGGAGATAAAATGCCTGCTCAGTCTTCTCCTCATATTCTGGCCCACTCGTCTTGGCTCAGAATAATACAAAGACGTATCTGGCTTTTACAGTTAAAGATGTTTATGAGTGAGATACTGTTTCTCTCTTTTTTAATTTCTTTATTAAGGGATTAATGGTTTACAGTCAACAATAAAATGTAATAGCTTGTACATATGTAACATTTGTTAGTTTTCCACTTAACACTTCAACCCCTGCTAGGTCCTCCTCTCCCATCGTGTTCCAGGACCTGAACTCTCCCCCCACCCCAGTCTTTTACTTTGGTGCAATACACCAGTTCTTTTTCTTTTTCTTCATGCCGCTAGTAAATGAATCCAGGACCTCATGTATACTTAGTGCCACCACTGAGCAGCCTCCCCACCAATTTATTTATATGTTGTGGTACTGGGGTCTCACACAAGCATGATTGTACTGCTCCCAGGACTGTTTCGTTTTCCCCCACTCCCCATGGATGAATAAGACAGAGGGAAGGCCAGTACAGCACCACTTCCATCCATGGCACTTCCCCTGGTGTCTTGGTTATTCTGTGTGATGCACGGGCCTCACACATAGTAAAGCACAAAATCTACTGGGCGAGGTATCTCTTTCCAAACCTAAGACTTTCATATCGTTTCATGTTATCTCTCATAAATAAATGTAAAAATATGTATTTAAAGAGAGAGAGGAGAAAAGACAACATGAGCTTGGCGGGGGAAACATGAGCTTGGGGAAGAATAGCCCACCTAGCACCCTTGGGATGGAGGCAGGAAGGGAGCACAAACTTTGGTGGTGGGAGTAATGGGGAACTATACCTCTAATATCTTAGAGTCTTGTAAATCTATTTTTTAAAAAGTGTGGGAGAAGATTCTTTTTATTTTACTTTTTTTTACTGTTGTAGTTATTGTTATTGTTGTTGTTGTTGGATAGGACAGAGAGAAATGGAGAGAGGAGCGGAAGATAGATCTTTCTTTCTAGGAGAGAAAGACACCTGTAGACCTGCTTCACCGCTTGTGAAGTGACTCCCCTGCAGGTGGGGAGCCAGGGGCTTGAACCGGGATTCTTTGCTGGTCCTTGCACTTTGCGCCACGTGCGCTTAACCCGCTGTGCTACCTGGGAGAAGATTCCTAAAGTCATTAACATTGATATCAGATGCAGGGGATAGGACAGAGAATCCCAGATAGAGTTCAACCAAAACCCCCATGTGGTGTAGATTTTAATATTTATCATCCTCTCTCCTTGCAGCAACTATAGTTTCTCAACAGATGGTTTCAGTGGCTCAGCTGGCAGTGGCAGCCATGGTTCCTCCGTAGGTGTCCAGGGAGGTGTGGACTGGATGAGGAAACTGGCTTTCCGCTACCGAAAAGTGAGAGAAATCTATGATAAGCATAAAAGCAACGTTGGTGGTAAGCATGGTGTCTGAATTGAATGGTCTGTTTCTTCCTAATTTCCTGTTTTCTTGTCTCCTTAGACAGCTACTTGTGAATATGTGTCACAATAACAATTTAACTCTGTTTAAAAAGAAAGCAAAATGGAGGTTTGGTTGAAACCCTATAGAGAGAAAGCTCCATTGTTAGGGATTTCTCAGCATAACTTTACAAAGATATCCTGTCCTTTTTTTTCTTTGCCTACAGGGTTATTGCCGGGGCTCGGTGCCTGCACCACGAGTCCACTGCTCCTGGAGGCCATTTTTTCCCTTTTGTTACCCTGGTTGTTTTTTGTTTGTTTGTTTGTTTGTTTGTTTTACCACTGTTGTGGTCATTATTATCATTGTTATTGATGTCGTTTTTGTTGGATAGGACAGAGAGAAATGGAGAGAGGAGGGGAAGACAGAGGAGGGAGAGAAAGACAGACACCTGCAGACCTGCTTCACCGCCTGTGAAGCGACTTCCCTGCAGGTGTGGAGCTGGGGCCTCAAACCGGGATCCTTACGCCAGTCCTTGCTTGCACTTTGCACCACGCGTGCATAACCCATTGCGCTACTGCCTGACCCCCTATTTTGCCCTTTTTAAAGGCAGTGGATTCTGTTGATTATGGTTGATGGCGTGCTTTATTCTGTAGTCATATATACTATGAGTGTTTAATAAGGTGATTTTTTTTTATCATTGTTATTGTTATGTCGTTGTTGTTGGATAGGACAGAGAGAAATCGAGAGAGGAGGGGAGACAGAGGGGGAGACAAAGAGAAAGACAGACACCTGCAGACCTGCTTCACCGCCTGTGAAGCAAGTCCCCTGCAGGTGGGGAGCCGGGGGCTCGAACCAGGATACTTACTGTAGTCCTTGTGCTTTGCACCACTTGCGCTTAACCCACTGCGCTACCACCTGACCCCTAACAAGGTGATATTTTTATGTAACTATCAGGATGAATCAGGTAATAACTGATTAGATGTATAGTGGATAGAAAATGATGTTCAGTTTGTAACTGACAGCACAAGATAAAGAGTTCCCACAAAATGAGGTTCAGGAGCCAAGATTCAAGCCCCTGCTCCCTACCTGCAGCTGGAACACTCCCACTCTCTATCTCCTCCGTCACTCTCAATTTCTCTGTCCTATTGAATGAAAAAGGGGGAAAAAAATAAAATAAAATAAAATAAAAGGCAGCTAGAATCAGTGGATCCATAGTGCTGGCACCAAGCCCTAGCAACTAGAGGCAAAAAAAAGTAAGGTTCAATTAGCAGTGTCATGAGTTGCAGTTTGAAGGACCTTGTAAATTCTTTCTGCTAAGACATAAATATTAGATGCCACTATGTCTAAAATTCTGCTTTTGTTTCTTGTTCCTGGGGGAGGGGTCAAATCCAGGACCTAATGCAAAAATGTGCTTTACTTCTGAACTACATGCCTGGCCCTAATCACAGTGCTCCTATTAGCTAGTTTTGTTGTGATTGTACAAAATATCCTGATAAACAAACAACAAAAAAATTAAATATCATTACTCTCCTTAGCCTCACCAAGAAAAAAAAATATTATCTCAGTACATTTGAATAACTCAGACTATTTCTGGATTGAATATATAAGCTGTTTCTTCATTGTTGTGATGTCAAATGATAAATTTTGTCTGGTTTTGTTCCTAAAGGTCTACTCAGTCCCCAGAGAAAGGAAGCACTGCAGAGACTAAGAGCAGAAATTGAAGTTTTAACAGATTCCTGGTTAGGAACTGCATTGAAGTCCTTACTTCTCATCCAGTCCAGGTAGGGAAACGGTCCTTCTGGGTCTCATCCTCTCTACCCCAGTTCAGAATACGCATTTCCTCAAGTGGAATTCCAGAACAGGTGAGGTGACTTCAATGGCACTGGGAATAGTAGGATAGGTGAGAGGAAAGGCCATTTCACAGTGGCAGCACATCTTGAGGATATTCGTACATGAAGGTCTTTTTCTTTCCCCCTTTTGCTCTCAAAATTAAACTTAGTTTCTCTAATCATTTCCAGCCCAGAATAAGGACTGGTGGCATTAAACAATGCATGTAAGAGACATGTACAGTATCTAAAGTATAGGACCTTCCAAAGAAATTGGCTAAACCCAACTCAGGAAGGCAGGAAAAGGGAGTGGGTTAAGGACATTCCAACAAGTCATGTAGTGTTGTAGGAAAAGTAAATAAATAATAAAGACAGCAACAACAATGATAATAACAGCCCCCAAAAGGACATTTCAGCTTGAAACTTAGACTGGGAAATAATGCATCTGTATTGATTGCTGTGCAGTGTCCACTATAAGATATGACTTTAATATGGAAAATAAACTTGAGATAACTAGAGGAAGAGCTGAACAGATGCTAAACCAGGCCCTTTGACTGTGATTTTGAATATTGATAGATCCTAAAGAATGACCCTGTTAGGAGGATTCTTACTCCCAAGTTGGTTTGGTTTCACCTTTTTCTTTTCTCTCCTCCTCTCTTCTAGAAAGAATTGTGTAAATGTTTTGATCACTACCACCCAGCTGGTTCCAGCCCTGGCCAAAGTTCTCCTATATGGACTAGGAGAAATATTTCCTATTGAAAACATCTATAGTGCTACTAAAATTGGTATGGTTCTCTTTGATCTTTTCGCTGATCTTACAGTAAGACTTCGTACCTATAATGAACTTACTATTTATTGGTCCCTCTATTAGATGGTTCATATAAATAGATGGGATAGATGGTGAGACATATAACTGGGGAGGCAGTCCAGACTTTATAGCTATGTTACTTGGTGGTCAGGTGGTGGTGCACCTGGTTAAGTGCACACACTATAGTGCACAGAGATCGGGGGTTCAAGCCCCTGGTCCCCACCTGCAGAGAAAAAGCTTCACAAGTGGTGAAGCAGATCTGCAGGTGTCTCTGTCTCTCTCCCTATCTCCCTCTTCCTCTCAGTTTCTTTCTGTTCCTATCCAAGAATAAATAAAATTAAATTTAAAAAAGAAAAACGATTATATTATTTGCTCAGGGCTTCACAGCTAGGAAGTTACATTAACAGGATTCTTTCTCCTCTTTCTCCGTCCTCCTCCTCCTCTTCCTCCTTCTCCTACTCCTCATCTCCCTCCTCCTCCCACCCCTTCCTCCTACCATTGCCACCACCACCACAGCACTGCTCAGCTCTGGTTTAGGTGGTTCTGAGGGTTGAACCTGGGAACTGAGAGGCTCGAGCATGAGGGTCTCTTTGTATCAGTATTATACTATTTGCCCCACACCATAAATAGAATTCTAGTTCAGGTCTTTTGTAATTAAATTTTATGATCTTATATATTTTAACAGAATATCTACTTCAAAATTCTGTTTTGCCTCATTTCTTCTTTTTTTTTTTAATATTTATTTACCCCCTTTAGTTGCCCTTGTTGTTTTATTGTTGTAGTTATTATTGATATCGTTGTTGCTGGATAGGACAGAGAGAAATGGAGAGAGGAGGGAAGACAGGGCAAGAGAAAGATAGACACCTGCAGATCTGCTTCACCACCTGTGAAGTGACTCCCCTACAGGTGGGGGAGCCGGGCCTCAAACCAGGATCCTTACGCTGGTCCTTGCACTTCACGCCATGTGCACTTAAACTGCTGCACTACTGCCCGGCTCTCAATTTTCTTCTTTTTTTAAAATCCAGCACCAGAGAATGAACCCAGGGCCTTGAGGTGTGAGCAAATTCCCCAACCTAATTTTTTTATTCTTTATTTCTTTGAGAGAAACAGAAGACAGGAGAGAGACACCATGAGGTCTCACAAAGTAAAAAGACTACACTCAGATTTCTTTTTCACAGAAAGAGCACTGCATCATACTATGGTAGAAAAAGGATTAGTTTGAAAATACGGAACTAACGTGTGTGTTTGGAAACGGTTAAAAGGGCCAGCAAAATAGCTCACTTGGATAGTGTGCTGCTTTGCTGTGTGTGCAACCCAGATTCAAGCTTGGCCCTCACCACATTGAAGCTCCAGAGATACATGGAGGGAGGAAAACCCCTCACAACCATTAGCATGGCTACTATTAAAAAAAAAAAAAAAAAGTTGGTAAGGAAGAATGTGGATGTATTAGAATCCTTGTGCATTGTTGGTGAGGTTGAAAATCAGGAACTGCTATGGAAAACAACATGGAAGTCGGTCAGGAAAATTTACCAAGAAAAACTGTTATATGATCCAGCAGTACCACTTCAGGCTGTATATCTCCAAAAGGATTGGAAGCAAAGTGCTGAAGAAATATTTGTACACCTGTGTTCATAACAGGATTATTAACAATACCCAAGAAGTAGAAGCTATCTATGTAGATGTCCATTGGATGGGTAAACTAGTCAACAAACTGTGGATATATTGTAAAGCCTTAAAAGGAAAGGGTATCATGCCACATGCTACATTTTGAAGGGACCTTCAAAACCTGAGTGAAGTAAACCAGTCATAAAAGATAAATACTGTGTTTCCATTTATGTAAGTTACTTGTAGTCAGATTCACAGACAGAAAAAGTGAGTGGTAGTCCCCATAGGCTTAGGGGCAAAGAAATGGTAGAGTCATCATTTCATGAGTATAGAATTTGTTTGGCAAGTGGAAAAGTTCTGAAAACAGTAGGAATTTTCTTATCACTATTGAATAATACATTTAAAATAGTTAAGATGGTAAGTTTTATGTCATAGTTTTTACTATAAAATCATTTTAACACATTAAATGAGTACATTTTGATATATAGTTTATCACATTTTTCTGCCAGAAAATAACAAAACAAACAAACAAAAAAAACTAGCTCCCTTTACTAGCTCTTTCTTGTTTTCATTTTTCTGAGCTTTGGTTTTTCTCATGTAAAGTGAGAAGCCAAGAGTATTGTGAAAATTAAATGACTTTAATAGAAAATATTTTTAACTGCTAAAATTGTGTTTGATGATAATTATATGAAGTAACAGGTACTTAATAAATATCTGCTGAATTAATTAATTGCCACTGGGTTTATTAAAAACCTACTTGTTCTGCTGAGAAAACAACAGAATGTGTCACTCTAGCCCTGAAATGCTGCTTATGGCCAGAGGAAAGAGAAATATGACAGCTCTGTGCTTACAGTTTCTACTTCCCTAGGTAGCAAAGGAAAGGGTCCTAGAGTTTCAAGATAAGCTGTGGAATGTCCAACTCTTAATCTGTTTTATGCCTGCTATTTACTTTCTACATAAAAAAAAAGAATTGGCATAACCTTTTTTATTTTTTTTTTAGTTCTTTTTATTTATTGGATAGAAACAGCCAGAAATCAAGAGGGAAAGGGGTAATAGAGAGACAGACACCTGTAGCTTCACCACTGCTTCACCATTGGCAAAGCTTTCCCCCTGCAGGGGAAAACAGGGGGAGAGAAAAATAGACACCTGCAGACCTGCTTTACCACTTGTGAAGTGACCCCCCCACCCCCGCAGGTGGGGAGCCGGGGGCTTGAACCAGGATCCTTAAGCCAGTCCTTGCACTTTGTGCCGTGTGCACTTAACCCACTGCATTACTGCCTGACTCCCCCAGAGGCCATTTTTTCCCATTTTGTTGCCCTTGTTGGTATTATTATTATTATTGTCATTGCTGTTGTTGGATAGGATAGAGAGAAATTGAGAGAGGAGGGGAGACAGAGAGGGAGAGACAGACACCTGCAGACCTGCTTCACCGCCCGTGAAGTGACCCCCCACAGGTGGGGAGCCAAGGGCTCTAATGGGGATCCTTGCTCAGGCACTTGGACTTCACGCCATGTGTGCTTAACCCACTGAGCTACCACCCAACCTCCAGATTTTTTTTTATTAACACGGTACAGAGAGAGGGAATCAGAGCACTCTGGCACATGGGATGGTCAGGGTGGAACTCAGGACCTCATGTCTCCAAGTCCAGTGCTATACTCACTGGACATAGAAAGGCCCAGGTCTAATTGTTTTGATACCCCAAGATCTTCAAAAGTTTTAAACCCATTCAGTCCTGTTGGCAGATTTGTTTCTTTCTACGTTTATTCACCATTTACCCATCACCTTTTATATATAAGGCATTTTTAGGCACTAGGGATAACAACAGTGAAGAAAGAGAAAAAAAAAAGAAAGAAAAAGTCAAAAATCCTTAACTTAGTGGGAGGTAATAGTAAACAAAGAAGTAAAACAAATAACACTAGGTAGCAGTAAATACTACAAATAAAAAAAAAAATCAATCAGGGAGAGAAAGTACAGTCATGCTTTAAATAGGATCACTAGGGAAGGCCTTAATGAGAAGGTATTTTTTGGAGGCCCTGGAGGTAAAGCAGTGGACAAAGCTCTGGACTCAAAAGCATATGGTCCTGTGCTTGATCCCAGGCTGCAGGGACCAGGATGATGCTCTGGGTCTCTCTTCCTGTCATGACCTCTTCCTGGGTGTCTCTCTCTTTTTTTTTTTTTAAGATATATTTTTTTAGTGGTCCGGGGGGTGGCACAATGATAAAGCTTTGGACTCTCAATTTTTTAAAATATTTATTTATTCCCTTTTGTTGCCCTTGTTGTTTTTTTGTTGTAGTTGTTATTGATCTCGTCGTTGTTGGATAGGACAGAGAGAAATGGAAAGAGGAGGGGAAGACAGAGAGGGGGAGAGAAAGACACCTGCAGAACTGCTTCACCGCCTGTGAAGGGACTCCCCTACAGGTGGGGAGCTGGGGGCTTGAACCGGGATCCTTAAGCCAGTGCTTGCTTTGCGCCACCTGCGCTTAACCCACTGCGCTACCGCCCAGCTTCTGTTTTTTAAATATGTTTTATATTTATTTATTTTCCATTTTGTTGCCCTTGTTTTTTATTGTTGTAGTTATTTTTGTTGTTGTTATTGATGTCTTCATTGTTAGGACAGAGAGAAATGGAGAGAGGAGGGGAAGACAGGGGGAGAGAAAGAGAGACACCTGTAGACCTGCTTCACTGCCTGTGAAGCGACTCCCCTGCAGGTGGGGAGCCAGAGGCTTGAACCGGGATCCTTACATTGGTCCTTGGACTTTGCGGCACATGCGCGACCACCCGACTCCCTAAAGATATCTTTTAAGCAGAGACCTAGAGGAAATGAGTAAATTGGCCATCAGAGGAAACTATAAGTGGACATGGTTAGAGGCAAGGGACTGGAGAAGGAAATAAGGTCAGAGGAGTTGGGCAGAGAGGTTGGAGAGGTCTGTATGCCTCATAAAGATTTTGCAGCCAGGAGGTGGTACCATGGATATAAATCTTTGAACTCTGAAGCAAGAGGTCCCAAGTTAGATTCCCCAGCATTGCATGTGCCAGAATGATGCTCTGGTTCGCTCTAGTGAATAAATAAGTACGTAAATCTTCAAAAAATAAAGACTTCGGCTATTAAGGTTTCGAACAGAAGAGTAATGCAATTCTACTTCATGATTAATTGGAACTTTCTGGCAAAGTCTCTAGGAAGAATAGCTAAGAGTCAACTCGGGTTGTAATAATGCAGCGTGACATCATGGCTGCCTCAAACAATGTAGTAGCAGTGGAGGTGAGAAGTAGTCAGGTACTGAACGTGTTATGGAAGCTTAGCTGACAGATGCTAAGACGTAGAAGGTTAAATGTGACCCTGAAAGTTTGGGCCTGAACAACTAAAAGAATGACTGTTCTGTTCTGTGAAACAGGGAGTACTGGAAGGAATATTAGGGGTTAGTTTTGGATTTGGATTGTTTTGGCACTGAGGCTTCATACATACACCTCCACCACTCCAGGTGAACCCCCCCCCCTTTTTTTGAAAGATTTTATTTAATTATTCATGAGAAAGAGGAGAGGAGAAAGAACCAGACATCACTCTGGTACATGTACTGCCAGGGGTTGAACTTGGGACCTCATGCTTGAGAGTCCAGAGCTTTATCCACTGTGCCACCTCCCAGACCACCACTCCCCCTTTTAATTTCATATAGAGTCATGGTGCTGACTGGGAGGTGACGCAGTGGCTAAAGCTTTCAACTTGAAAGCATGAGGTCCTAAGTTCGATCTCTGGCATGACATGTGCCAGACTGGTGCTGTGGTTCTTTTGTTTTAATAAGTAAATAAATCTCTCTCTCTCTGTCTGTCTCTTTTTATTTATGTATTTCTATTTTTTTACCAGAGCATTGCACAGCTCTGGCTTATGATAGGTAGTGCTGGGTATTGAACCTAGGACCTCTGAGCCTCAGGCAAAACCATTATGCTGTCTCCCCAGTCCAATAAAAATCCTATTTGTTTGAGAAAAAAGAAAGTGAGAAATGTTCTAAAAGGGAATTTCTTTTTCTCATCAGGTAAGGAGAGCTGCTTTGAAAGAATTGTATCAAGGTTTGGGAAAAAAGTCACATATGTTGTGATAGGAGATGGACGAGATGAAGAAATCGCCGCCAAACAGGTAACCAGGGTGAAACCTGCGTGGGGGGGAGCATCAAGCAATTAGAAAATAATGAAGCTCAGAGACCGCACCAGTCTGCTTTGTATTCTGTCTTCCTCTCCCATTTTTTTTTTCCTGTTGCTTGTTTCTTTACTTTTCCAAGAGATAGGCAGAGAGAGATAGCTACCACACCCCTGAAGCTTCTTCAGTGCAGTGAGGGCTGCACACAAACTGAGTTGTGCACGTGGCAAAGCAGTACACTGTCCAAGTGAGCTATTGTGCTGCCCCTTTATATAGAGGCCACTACGGATAACAGCAAAAACAGAAAAAGATTTTTTTTTCCCAAAATGGAATTTTCCTTCTAAGTTTAATTCTTTCTATTGTCATTCAAAAATGTCAAAATCTTTGAATGCTGCTATAGCCCCACTCCTACCTGGCGTGGACTCCTTTATTTATTTATTATTGGATAAAGACAGAGAAATTGAGAGGGCAGGGAGAGGTAGAGAGGGAAAGAGACAGAGACACTGGCAGCCCTGCTTCACCACTGTTGAAGCTTTCCCCCTGCAGGTGGGGATCAAGGGCTTGGACCCAGATGCACCACCACCTGGCCCCAGTTGCTCACTATCTCCCCCTTTCCTCCCAGTTTCTCTCTGTCCTATCAAAAAAAAAAAAAAAGGAATGGGATGTTGGAGCCAGGCAGTGGTGCACCCATGGTACAATGAGCTTCAAGCCCCCAGTCCCTACCTACAGGGGGAAAGCTTCACAAGCTATTAAGCTGGTCTGCAGATGTCTGTTTGTCTCCTTTCCTACATCCCTCTTCCCTCTAAATTTCTCTCTGTCCTATCAAAATAAGTAAAGTTTAAAAAATAAAGGGGCCAGATAGTAGCACACCTGATTGAAGCACATGTTACAACGTGCAAGGACCCAAGTTCCAGCCCCCAGTCCCCACCTGTAAGGGGAAAGCTTTGCAAGTGGTGAAGCAGGGCTGAAGTTGATACCTCTCTCTCTCTCTCACTCCTTTCCCCTCTCCCTCTCCCCTTCTTTATTTCTCTCTTCCCTCTTGATTTCTGGCTTTCTATCCAATAAATAAAGATAATTTTTTTTCTTTAAAAAAAAATAAGATTAAATTAAAGGAAATGAAATTAGAAATGGCCATCGGGAGTGGTGGATTACTCATGCAGGCACCAAGCCCCAGCAGCAGCCCTGCTGGCAATCAAAAGAGGGTGCATTAACCAAGCCCCACCCCACCCCCCTTTCTTCCAGCACAACATGCCTTTCTGGAGAATCACAAACCACGGAGACTTGGTATCCCTTCACCAGGCTTTGGAGCTTGATTTTCTCTAACAACTGGAATGAAGAACCTTCCGTCTGAGCTCCTTTTCACTCCTGAAGGTTGCTAGAGACCAGAACCAACTGGGAACTTTTCTCTCCCTCTCTCTTTCTCCTTGGAATGCTGGCGAGATCACAATCAGAACCAACAGCTGCAAGGGACCAGGCTTATTTTTGCTAAGAATGAGCTGTAGTCCCTTGTTCATCCTCGTACAGAAGGAGACAGTTGAGAGAATAGACTCGCTGTTCAGAAAATAGACTTACTGCAGCTACAGTGCTTTTAATGCTTCTGATTTTTGTTTCACTGTATTATATTTCAAAAAAAAAAAAAAAAGAAGAAAAAGTAAAGGAAATTATTTGGGCAGAGTTGCACTCTTAGTCCATAAACAGATTGAGAACTGCTGTTAACTTGTGATAAGATAAATGCAGCGGTCTTTTATAAGAACATCTTGTGCACTCTTTATAATATTAGCTGTAAAACATATTCCCGGTGGCTGTATATGTTATTTTTATAGATTCAGTTTGGTCTCTGAAGCAGATCTCCTGTCCCTTTCTTTCTCTAGCAAGAAAGGGATGTGTAACATTTCCTTGGAAAATAGTAATTGAACTATCTAAAATACCTCTCTCTGATGGTAGCACCTCTTAGCTGCTCCAGGGGTCTGTTCTCTAGAAATGTTTCCTTCCTGTTCTTCCATCTCCCAGTTTGCTGAGCTAGGGGTACTGGACACTGCTTAAATTTAAGCTTTGGTATTTCCCATCCTAGAAGCCTCAGTCTCCCTTCCCATCCTTCTTCCCCTTCTAACTAAATGGCACAATCCTAGGAACTCCTTCTCTTCTCAAGTCCATTCTGAGACCTTCAGCTTGACTCTTACTCAGAAACTGACCCAGGAGGCTGACCTCTGAGCTGGAGAGAAGGGACCAAGGTTTCTTTGGCTCTTAAAAAAGGAATATTCTGCCATTTCCTTCTGTAGAAAAATGCCCTTCCACAACCAATGCTTTACCTATCATCTCCCCTTCCTTCTGAGCCATCACTGTTCAGTTCTTGCCCTTTTCCTGTCTTTTGTACATGACACACACACCCCCATGCAGTTCTGGCCAGTTCTAGGACTTTGAACACAAAACTGCAAATCAAGTCTAAGAATAGGTATATAACTCTATTTTCACCAAAACTACCAGTGTATTTAACTTCCTTCCCTTTAGTCCTCTAAAGGGTATTCTGGGGAGATATTTACCCAGATCTCTGCCCAAAACTGAAGAGCAGGTTTCTGTAATCAAAATTTTCATAATGCCCATTTTCCTGTAAAGGTCTGAAATGGGAAGCCAGAAGTCCTGAAAGACTTGCCTCACTTAAATGAGGATACTGGACAAACTCCCCTCCCTCACCAATTCAGTGCCTAGATACTTAATTCTGGGCAAAATGCAGGAAATGTCTCTCAGGCCAACCTGTGGGAAGTGTGCAACTGGCACTAGTCCCCGTCTTCTAACCCAACTGCTTGTGGTGCTCCACCCCTCCCAGACCAACGTGGGCATCTTAAGTAGGATAAGCTCCCTAAAACTAAGGACGGTCACCCCCTCTTGTGCTGCACAGAGAAAGGTGTCCCCAGCAGGAAGCATCCTTGATCAATAATTGTTTGTTCCCAGAGTTTCTGCATCTCCATTTCTAGACATGGCAGCATATGAGACCCTTCAGTGCCGGGTCACCTAGGTAGCCGCAGAGAAAGGCTGGTGTCCACATTCCTGCAGAAGTGAATGCGGAAGCGCATCGTGGCCCACAGTCTCCGGAGAGGAGCTGAAGTCAGTGCTTGTTACTTGGCTGCCACTTTGGCCTTGTTTCCATTAAAGGGGTGGGGCTGGAGGTGTAGAACTAAAGCCCTGTCTGTGCTCAGAATGCCTAGCTGCTGCTCTGTTTGCTTGGTAATCCGTCTGAGAAAAGAAAATTTGGTAATTGGCCTTCAAGGCCCAAGCCCTCCCCATACTAACATGCTAGCTGTCTTCTTGCCTTGAACAGCCCTGTTGGAGCTGTGCTCTGAGTTGGGCAGCAGTGAAGTGGTGTCTCCAGTGTGCAGACATTTTGCTCTTCGGGAGAGTCAGCTCTTTGTCCCTAGAATATGACTCAGACTGCTTTCCCAATAGCCTCCTCCCTCCTCCCCTAAATACCCAGTTTAGCTCTTTGCAAAAGAAACTTGAAATTGGCTAAGAGAGCTGAGGAAGCTCTGAGCAGAGCTGCCTCTGCTTTTTTTTTTTTTTTTTTCTCTCCCAGTTATGCCACCCTCATTTTGAGGACAGACAGAAAAAGGCAGCTTTCTAGACCCTCACCAAAACGAATTGTTCCCAGAGCACAGTGCTCCTCTTTTGCTCTGCATTTTCGTCCTCTCTAGCATAACTTTCTAAAAAGCAAAGCAGATGGGAAGCACCAGAACCCTTGGAATCCAAGGGCTAGAAGATATTGTGAATCCTTCTCCCAGAGGGACACCGGGTTCTTTAAGTGAATCTACATTTTATGGTGAGAGCCATCTCTAGTAGGGGATCTGGAGTTGTCAGGTGTGTCCTGGGCTTAAGAGGTAGCTTGACTTTGGAATGTAAAAATGACTGTGCCTTAGTGTCACCCTGTCCAGTGCCTCTGGGGCAGCTGGCGGTGTCCAGAAGAATGGGTGCCTGCTCTGGATTTACATGCCTGTTTGGGCTTGTATTTGGTCTAAGGTTTTCCTATCTTCTGCTCTGCAAGTTGGGGGGCACAGCTAGTGTCCCGTGAGACTTATGCCACAGCTTGTTCGCAGTTTACACAACTAAGCTCTAATGCTCCCAGTAGAATCTGATTGGCAGACTCGAGGGGCAGCACCTGGAGCTGCTTTCTAGATGTCCACAACTTCGAATGGGTGCCAGTGCCACTGAACCATGGGGGAGAGGAATATAAATAGGGGCAGAGACACATCTCCTTCCTGGGAGAGTGAGGGTCTCCGCCAAGGAGTGCTGAGCTTGGGGCCTTCCCCGCCTCACTTCTGCAGAAGGGGCAGCCCAGGCTCCTCTTAAGCAGACTTCTTTTTCTCACCTCTAATTCGTCTCCCCTTTTTCATCCTTAAGTTGGGACTTCCCAGATTTCATGCTATAGAAGCCAAATCTGATTTTTGCAATTCAAAACATTTTACAGCACACAAGAAAAACCTAATTCTGTCCCATCCCAGATCAGCAGGCCCTCTGTCCCTTCCTCTCCTCTGTGTTAGACAGTTGTAGCAAGCAAGGCTCCTCAGCTAGTTCCTGATGCACTGATGGGAGCCATCCCATTAAGGACGACTTCTCAAAACATGACCCTCTGGACTTCCAATGCCTCACTTTGCAGAAAAGGGCATTGATTGCATTGGATATATTTATGTGACTGCGGGCATTCGTGGCTGTAGAGTTCTTGACCATAATGTTATATGTAATGGGAACGAACTATCTTATGAACTTGAAAAAAATAAAGTTTTTATTTTCTATACAGTTTGTCCCTGTGTCTTTTCTGAATAGGATCTACTCAGTTAATCGGCATGAATTGTCTCCCAAGTAGGACTTTATAAAAATCTGAAGAACTCACTAGAAAGATGGTACCTTTTCACTAAGTAAGCCATTAACTTCACCAAAAAGGTTGAAAGAAGATTAAAAACAAAAAACTATCCCTTCCCTCCTAACCCCATTTGGTATAGATAAATGTATGTGGAAAAATAATGTTCAAGGGAAATTTATTAGTTGTTTAGATTTAAATATATTGCTTTTTTGAAAAAGTTTAGGACTGGAATGATAAAATATTTCATTCACTGTCAAATGTGCTGAAGTTTAGAAATCAATACGTCGCTTGTTAACAGCCCTTTTCCCTTTTATTCCAAGAAATCAGAATTTGGTCCTAGCTTCCAAGTCTCATACTTACCAAACCTGCACGTATTTTTCCCCCAAATAATTCCCTTGGAAAAGAGACTTCCAGGCTGGTGAAATAGCTCACTTGGATAGTGTGCTGCTTTGCCATGTGCACAGCCTGGGTTCAGGCTAGCACCCACTACATGAAAGGAAGCTTTGGTGCTGTGGTCGCTTTCATTCTCTCTGCCTCTGTGTAAAAGAGAAAAGCTTTGCCTTAAATATCGCATTCCAGCTGCACACTTGGAGCAGCTGGAATGCAAAGCACTGCTCTACAATCTGTGGAGTTTTAGTGCGAGATTTCCAACTCAGAATCTCATGGATTCAAGGCAAGTAAGCTACCTCCCAGTCTCCAAAGGATTTTTTTTTTTTTACTTTAATTCATTTATTCCACTTTGTTGCCCTTGTTGTTTCATTGTTGTAGTTATTGATGTCGTCGTTGTACATATGGGGGCCAGAGCATCACTCTGGCATATATAATGCCAGGGATCAAACTTTTTTCTTTTTTTCAGGGTTATTGCTGGGGCTCAGTGCCTGCACCATGAATCCACTGCTCCTGGAGACCATTTTTTCCCTTTTGTCACCCTGGTTGTTTTCATCGTTGTTGTGGCTATTATTGTTGCCATTGATGTCGTTGTTGGATAGGACAGAGAAATGGAGAGAGGAGGAGAAGACAGAGGAGGAAAGATAAGACACCTGCAGACCTGCTTCACCGCCTGTGAAGCGACTCCCCTGCAGGTGGGGAGCCGAGGGCTAGAACTGGGATCCTTATCCTTGCGCTTTGCACCACGTGCGCTTAACCCTCTGCGCTGCCGCCTGACCCCCAGGGATCAAACTCTTGACTCATGCTTGAGTGTCCAATACTTTTAAACACTGTGTCACCTCCTGGGACACATCTTTTTCCAGTAAGAGACAGAGGGAGCGACAGACAGACAGACACCAGCAGCAGTGCTCCATCACTGGTGAAGTTTCCTCCCTGCAGGCAGGGACCAAGAAGTTGAACCCAAGCTTTGCAATGGTAATGTGTGTGCTCTACCAGGTATGCCCACCTGGTCCCCATCTTTGTTCTATGAACTGTATAATATAGAAATGAAGTACCTGCTAAATTCCTCAGCTTCTAAAAAAAATATTTATTTTTAATGACAGACACAGAGAGCTACTCGAGCACTGCTTGGCTCTGGCTTAAGGTGGTGCTGGAGATTGAACCTGGGATTTCAGAGCATCAGGCATGAAAGTCTTTTGGCATAAGTAATATGCTGTCTCCCCAGCCCAATTTCTCAGCTTTTTATGTGGTACACTATGTCTTGTTTAGATTTAAGCAGCATATGTTACTATAATTTGGCAGTTTCATCAATAATTTAGATAAGAATTGAGCTAAAACAATAAAAATATCTTTTGGGGGGGCGGGCGGTAGCACACCAGGTTAAGTGCACATAGTGCAAAGCACAAGGATCCCAGTTCGAGCCCCTGGTTCCCCACCTGCCGGGGGGTCACTTCACAGGCAGTGAAGCACATCTGCAGGTGTCTTATCTTTCTCTCCCCCTCTCTGTCTTCCCCTCCTCTCTCCATTTCTCTCTGTCTTATCCAACAACAGCAGCAACAACAGTGGAAAAAAGATGGCTGCCAGAAGCAATGGATTCATAGCCTAGGCACCAAGCCACAGCGATAACCCTGGAGGCAAAACACCAAAAACACCTTTTTGTGTTTTCTTGGAGAATTGTACAAAGTACATCTTCCAAGTCTATCTCCTTATATGACATAGAAAAATGGGGGCGGGGGGAGCTGGGCAGTAGCGCAGGGGGTTAAGCACACATGGCATGAAGAGCAAGGACTGGCTTAAGATCTCAGTGTGAGCCCCCAGCTCCTCACCTGTGGGGGGGGGGAGTTGCTTCACAAGCAGTGAAACAGGTCTGCAGGTGTCTTATCTCTCCCCCCTCTTGATTTCTCTCTATCCTATACAACAACGACAGCAATAACCACAATAATAGTAACAATAATAAACTTGCAGAAATGATCCCTAAAGCACAAGACTAGAGCCGGTTCCTGATGAAAGAGAAGAGTTTATTACACTGGTATATAGGAGACTCCAGATGTCTCTGGGAAGCTCCCCCTGCACCTTGGAAATGCCCAGTTTGATTCTGGTAACATTGTAGTCCCCAAAAAGGAGCGGGGGAACTGACCAGATGGACTTCTCTCATTATTTCACAGTGAGCAGGGAATAGACAAAGGCAATCTTTCACATAGTTAGAATACATGCACCTGATCCTTGGCCTTGGTGCTGGCAGAGATAGGGAGGCCTAGTATATATCAGTGCCCGGGCCAGCTGGATTCCTCCCTAGTCATCTTTATCTTCAAGCACTGTTGCCTGGGGCCTGCTAGCTTAGGAATGTGGAGGAAGGAGGTATGGTAGGCGCAGTCACCCGACTACTCGGAGGCCCATCTGACACAGAGGAAATACAGGCTGGGGCTCTATGTCCCTAGATCACAGAGGAAATACAAATCTCTACCGGGAACATAGATTAAAATGCCTACAGAGGGTGAATCAGGACAGTATGTACTCTGTTTATCTATGTTCCATTACAAAACAACAAGGGCAACAAAAGGGAAAAAAATAGCCTCCAGAGTAGTGGATTCATGTGTAGGCACTGAGCCCCAGCAGTAACCCTGGAGGCAAAAAAAACAAAAAGAAAAGAAAAAAATTGGGAAAGTGAATACAGCAAATTTTAGTGAAACTCTTAAGGGCCATGACCAAGGCTTGGTTGGAGTCATCTTAAGTCAGGGATTTATAAAGGTCAACCCTGTCCTCTGGAGTCTCACCTCTTGATATACTTATTGAGAATGGTGCTTTCACTTTTCAGAATATGTGCATGTTTAAAAAAAAAGAAAGTCCTTTTTCTGAGGTCATTCGGTCCTTTCATGAAATTATAAAGATAATAGGAGGTGGTAGTTTGTTGGGGAGGGGGAGGGTTTTTTGTTGTGGCTTCACCACTTCAGACCAACTTTTTCAGACAGAGGACTATCACAGCAGCAAAGCTTCTCCCAACATGTAAGACTCCCAGTGATGAGCCAAGGGCTCAAACCTGGGTTGTTCTCATGGCAAAGCAGGAGCATGAGGCCCTCACAGGTGAGCTTTCATCCACCCCGTGGTGTTAATTTTTTGTTTTTGTTGTTCTCTAAATGAGAACACTGTTCAGCTCTGGCTTATACAACTGCCAGAAATTGAACCTGGGACCTCAAAGTCTCAGGCATAAAAGTTTTTGAATGTATTTGGGAGTCGGGTGGTAGCCCAGTGGGTTAAGCGCACATGGCGCAAAGCGCAAGGACCAGCAGAAGGATCCGGTTTGAGCCCCCGGCTCCCCATCTGCATGGCTGTCGCTTTACAGGCGGTGAAGCAGGTCTGCAGATGTCTATCTGTCTCTCCCCGTCTTCCTCTCCTCTCTCCATTTCTTTCTGTTCTAACAATGATGACATCAACAACAATAATAACTACAACAATAAAAAACAAGGGCAACAAAAGGGAAAATAAGTAAATAAATATATTTTTTAAAGTTTTTGAATAATCATGCTCTCTCCCTGGTCCAGTAGTAATTCTTACTGCCTATTTTTGTCAAGGTGGAAGCTGGCCATTTTGCAGGTCTGTAAAATTCAAGTCTGGAAACCACTGGCGTGAATGATTCTGGAGATTCTTTCTACACCATTATTAAAAAAAAAAAAAAAAATCCAATATCCCAGACTCTTCTCCCAGCTCCTAATCCTCATCACTGTGTCATCTTCGACTCCGGGCCAATGGAGCTCCTATAGTTCTCTCCTTAACCTTTTTTAAAAAATGTATTTGGATTTGTTTATCTTTATTTATTGGATAGAGACAGCCAGAAATTGAGAGGGACAGGGGTGATGGGGGGGGGGGGGTGCTGGCAGTAGTGCACTGGATAAGTCCACATAGTACAAAGTGCAAGGATCCTAGTTCGAGCCCCCAGCTCCCCAACTGCGGGGGGGGGTCACCTCATAAGTGGTGAAGCAGGTCTGCTGGTGTCTTGTCTTTCTCTCCCCCTCCTCTGTTTGTCCTATCCAATAAAAATGAAACAAATGGCCTCCAGGAGCAGTGGATTCATAGTGCAGACACTGAACCCCAGTAATAACCCTGGAGGCAAAAAAAAAAAAAAAGGAGAGAGATACCTATGACACTACTTCACCATTTGCAAAGCTTTCTCCTGCAGGTGGGGATTAGGGGCCCATATCTGGGTCCTTGTGCATTGTGACATGTGCACTCAGCCAGGTGCACCACCCCCGCCCCCCCCCACCTTTTTTTTAAACGTTTTACATTTTGTTTTAGAGAGATATAAAGACAGATACCAGGGCACTGCTCAGCTTTGGCTTATGGTAGTGTAGGGAATTGAACCTGGGACCTTGGAGCCTCAGGCATGAAAGCCTTTTGCATAATCATTATGCTGTTTCTCCTGCCCCCGATTTGATTTGTTAACCGGAAAGAGAGCATACCAGAGCATCACTCTGGTATATGCAGTGCTGAGGATAGAACTTAGGATCCACTTGCACAACCTTCCAGGTTGCTTTCCTTCATAATTTTTAGGACTCTAGTTCTTTAGTCACTCAGGAGGCCTTCCCCAGCCATTCTGTATAAAACTAATTACCACAACACAAAACACTTTCTCCCCACCCACATCTCTGCTTTTTCTTTTTGCACTCAACACTATCTGATACTCACCACTCTTCTGATGCTGAGGAATTATTCTGATGCAGTCTCCGCCCCCAGGTTTTACCACGCCCCGCAGTGCCCCCTTCAACCAATCCTGCTCCCACACGTCACCCCTGGTTATTGCCCAATAAAAGCCCTCTCACACACACACCCCCCCCCCCCCCCCCCCCCCGGGCTCTCGGCTCCCTCTCTCCCTGGGCTCCTTTGGGTCGCGCTCTCTCTCTCTCTCTCTGGGTGGTGAGGTAGTGGAGACGCCATTGTTGGCTGACTCCACGTGGCCTGAGCCCCCCCCATCCTATAATAAAGATTTGTGTACCCCACTTGTTCCAGACCTCCTCTCTCTCTCTTCTCCGCCGGTGCAGCCCGACACCTGGCAACAACAACACTCTTCCTTCTTCTGTTTACTGCATTTTCACTAGAATGAATGAATAACAGGACTGAGACTATCCTGGGTCGCATCACAGTGGTGACAGGGACCTTTCCTTCAGCGTGCAACAACCCTTCTCCTGTTCCTTGATTCTCCAGACCACAGGCATCTCAGAATAGTACGTTTTCATCTCTGGATACCACTGCCTACACCTCATCCCCTAAGCCTGCTAATAGCTTAGACTCTCCCTGAGCTCCCAGCAAGCACTTTATTTACTTCTTTTTAAGACAGAGGCAGAGAGAGAGAGTAAAAGAGACCAGAGCACTGGATCTTCCTCCAGTGCAGTGGGGACCGGGCTGAAGCCTGGATCACACACGGCAAAGCAGTGCACTATCCAAGTGAGCTATTTCACCAGCCCCAGTAAGGACTTTCTTTACCTGGGCTCTCCAGAGTTTCTTCCTGGCACCAGAGGTGTTTGCGGTTGCTCCTGTGGGGCCCAATAGCAGAGTTAGTTAAGACCATACCCTGGAATCAGCCTAGATCTGGATTCTGGTACCTACTTGAATAATAAACCCCATGCAACTCTTCAGACCCTGAAATCTGGAAAACAAGGTTTAAAAGTTGTCTGAGGGCCAGGTGGCGAGGCACCTGGCTAAGTACACACATTATAGTGCACAAGGACCCAGGTTCAAGTCCCTGGCCCCCACCACAGGAGGAAAGCTTAATGAGTGATGAAGCAGGGCTACAGGTGACTCTGTCTCCCTCTTATCTCCCCCTCCTCTCCCTCTCAATTTATCTCTCTATCCAATAATAAATAAAAACAGTAAGTTCTGTGAGCCAGCCCTCACCTTGCTCCCATGCCTTTACCAGTTTCCCTGGAGGGGATTGGGGCCATCCGACCCCTTTTTCCAGGCAGCTTTGAACTCTATGTGTAATGTACTTACAGTCTGTTTATTTGAAGCTTTAGGGCTTTTCAGTTTTGTTTTTCCTTTCAACATCAGGTAAGCAACAGAGAGTGAGAGACACCAAGAGGAGAAATACCACTCTGCTTGTGAAGCTCCCCCAGTGTGTGGTGCTTCCGTTAGAGGCTGGAACCCATGTCTTAGAGCATGAGAAGTGTTCGCTCTACCAGGTGAGCTGTCTCCCGGCTTCTGGAGATTTAGATTCAATGACATGAATAGGCTGGAGGGTTTCATGAGCCTTTTTATTATTAAAATATGTTATTAATGTAACTCTTTGATACTTATTAATGAGAGAAAGGGAGAGAGCAGCGGAACATCACTCTGGCAAATGCATCACCGGGGATCAAACCCAGGCCCTCCTGTTTGAGAATACAGTGATTTATCCACTGTGCCACCTCCCAGGTTGCAGAATTTTAACTTAATGTTTATCAGAGCACTGTGCAGCTCTGACTTATGTGCCTCAGGCCACTGTGCTATCCCCTGGTGCTATCTCCCCAGCCCTCATGAGGTTTTAATAACCTAATAATACTGATAAACAAAAGCCACACTCGCAGAGACACATAAATACCACCTCTTCTGCTCACACAGACAGAGCTACAAAGCACACTTCCCAAAGTATAGAGAGAGACTCAACACGCTCAGTCATGGCCTAGAAGCACAGCTTCACAAAGCACTTGATTGAAAGTGGCCCCATAAGAACAAAGGCAGAGCTGGGCCGGCTGCATCAAGACCATAGAGGGGCTGCCAGGAACCAACTAATAGGTCGCCCCAGCTTCCAGGGGTGACCAGCCTACCCAGGAGAAGCTGGAGAGAGTAAGGGACAGAGCAAGAGACAACTGACCTTATTCCCAGCCAACAATGCTTTCTATGGGGCTTAGGAAGCACATAGGACTTGTATGTGAGAGGTCCCAGTTTTGACCCTTGGCACCACCAATAGCCAAAGCTGATCGGTGATCTGGTCAGCAAAAATGCTCTCAGTATACATGTGCTGAATGAAATAAATGACCAGGGTGGGACGGGGGAGGAAGGATTCTGGAGATCACACCCTGGATGTCCTGGGGGCTTCTAGCCCAGGACAGGAGAGCCAAGAGGAAGGGCAAGAACTCATCCAGTGATTCCAGAAGTGACCAGGGAGGTATAAATACCAATACTGCAGTGCGCTGGTTAGAGGGGCAGGGGTGGGAGGAGAGGGTCTTTCTTTTCTTCCCAAAGTATCTTATATATAACTAGGTCCCTTGATCCTCCAGGGCCCATTCCTTCTTGTTTTGCATCCTTAAAAGCAGGTTTCTTTCTTTCTTTAAAAATTTACTTATTTTGCCTCCAGGGTTATTGCTGGGGCTCAGTTCCTGCACTACAAATCCCCTGCTCCTGGAGGCTATTTTTTCCCTTTTGTTGCCCTTGTTTATCATTGTTGTTGTTGTTATTGCTTTTGTTATTGTTGGATAGGACAGAGAGAAATGGAGAGAGGAGGGGAAGACAGAAGGGAGAGAAGAAGATAGACACCTGCAGACCTGCTTCTCCGCCTGTGAAGTAACCCCCTGCAGGTGGAGAGCCAGGGGCTTGAACCGGGATCCCGGGGGGCCCGAACCGGGATCCTTAAGCCAGCCCTTGAGCTTTGCGCTATGTGCACTTAACCCACTGTGCTATCAGCATCCAGCCCCCTAATGGCAGGTTTGTAGCTCACTCAACTCTAGTCTCCAGTGCCTGGCACAGAACAGTCATCAAGTGCTTGTGTGTTGAGTGAATCAAGGTCCACAGCAGCAAAAATAGCTTATCTTCTGTATTCTGCCAATTGAGTCCATCTGTCTCTGCCTGGGGATGGCTCTGCCTCAAAGAACCCCATTCACCTCGCCCTTCCCTGGCAGAGCAGTCTCACCCCGACACTTGGGGAAAAAGTTTCGAGCCAGCTGGTTCATGCGCCTGTTCTCGGGCAGCTGGTGCAGCTCAAGGGGGCGAGCACCCAGGCTCCCGTCCACTCGGTCAGGCTCCCAGTGGGAGGCAGGGTGCAGCCAGCGGTAGTATGCGAGCCGCAGAGCCAGGCCCAGAAAGAAGCAGACGAGGCCTGCCAGCAGCAGTGTTTGCAGTGGGACCCCAGTAGGCAGCCAGCTACTCTGGGTCCCCCAGGCGACCACCATGAGCACACTGTCCCCCAGGAGGAACAGTAGGTGGATGGTGGCACGGCCTCGGGTGTGGCCCTCTGCCACATTGAACCAGGAGAAATAAAGGATGGTGGCCACCGTCGCCCGGTACAGCCACTCAGAATAGGACCCTGGCATGAAGTTTGTGCCCTGAAGCCACACCCAGAACAGCAGCACCAGCCACAGACCCATGAAGTGCAGGGCCACGTAGCGAGGAAAAAGGGCTGAAAACAGGGCCACCGCCAGCACTCGGGGCCACAGCAGCAGCAGGTTCCACAGGAAGTAGATCACAGAGGAGCCCAGCCCCAGGAGCGGCTTGGAGGGAAGGCAGGTGCGTAAGGCCCGGTGGTAGTCGAGCAGCGCCCATGAGATGCCCACGAAGGATGAACAGATGCCAACCACTGCAAAGAGAAAGAAGGGAGAGGCAAGTAGGCAGTCTGTCACACCCTGAGGGGCCACAGGAGCCATGGGGGCCATCGGAACCCGGAGCTGTTATTAGAACCCTCAATTTGTTGAAGGGGAAACCACAGCTGTAGAACATAAGTTGAAAACACAGGTTGGATCCAACTATGAAATTTACTTTCCACGGAGTGCTGACCTGGTGCAGCGGCTCTGCACATCGACTCTGAGGCAGATAGACTTTCAGGTTCAAACCCCATTCTCCCCAGAAGCCAGTGGTTCACACTCAGGGGGGAAAAATAAATTTACTTTCCACCACTAAGCTTTATTTTTCAGGTGCTGCCATGGTGATGCCTGTTTGTCTATTTGTCTCTATTTGTCTCTCTGAGAGAGAAGACGAAGAAGAGAGGAGACCAGATTATCACCGTGGCAAATTGATGCCAGGGATCAAATTCAGGACCTCATGCTTGAGAGTTCAATGCTTAATCCACTATGACATCTGCCAGGCCACCTCTCTCTTTTTTTTTTATTTTTAGTTTTTATGTATTTATGTATGTATTTATTTATTTTCCCTTTTGTTGCCCTTGTTGTTTTTCATTGTTGTAGTAGTTATTATTGCTGTTGCTACTGATGTTGTCATTGTTACATAGGACAGAGAGAAATGGAGAGAGGAGGGGAAGACAGAGAGGGGGAGACAAAGATAGACACCTGCAGACCTGCTTCACCGCCTGTGAAGTGACTCCCCTGCAGGTGGGGAGCCAGGGGCTCAAACCAGGATCCTTACGCTGGTCCTTGCATTTGGTGCCACGTGCGCTTAACCTGCTGCGCTACCACCCGACTCCCCCACCTCTCTTTTTTTTAAAGCTTTATTTACTTATTAATGAGAGATGTAGGGGCCAGGTGGTGGTGTACCTGGCTGAGTACACACATTACAGTGTGCAAGGACTCAGGTTCAAGCCCCCAGTCCCCATCTGCAGGGGAAAGCTTTGTGAATGGTGAAGCAGGACTGCAGGTGTCTCTCTCTTTCTCTCTCCCTTTCTCTATCTCCCCTTCCTCTTGATTTCTGACCATCTCTATCCAATAAATAAATAAAGATAATAAAAAATATATACACTCCTATTTAAAAAAAGAGAGATGCACAGCATGATTCTGGCATATATGATGCTGTGAATTGAACTCCAGACCTCATACTTGTTAAGTTCATAGCTTTAATCACTACACACAGCAGTATTTTTCAAGCATGAGAGGTGAGGTATATGATTTGGACACTCTGAATTACACCCTTGGCACAATGGGCTTTGGTCACACCCTGGCCATCTCCTAGGGCCTTCCTTGTAACCTTTCCTTTCCAGGAAGATCCAAGCCTTTTTTGGTCTGAAGGTCAGCAGGCCCAGTTCCCCTTCTGGGTCTCAGAAAAAGGTGGTAGGAAATTCCTTGAGATGGCAGCAGGCCTCTGGATGAAGCTGCCTTCCAGGCCAGGGGGATGTCCCTGCTGTATAGATGGGGTGTCCCTCATCCCCCTTCCCACATGCTGACTGGACCCTAGTCTTGATTTCCTAAGACCAGAAATGAATGAAAGGAACCCAGTTCCACCTCCTGGCGGCCTACCCTGAAACAGCAGCAGCACAGGACCTCCAGGGTAGGTGGAAGTGGCTCTGAAAGATTTCTAAAATGCTTCCTCCCTGGTCCCCCTCCACTGACTAAGTCAACCAGTGTTTGCTAGGAACCTAATTCCATGTCTGGAACCCACTCCCAGGCAGGAGTCAGATCTGTGGCTATGTCCATTGTAAACACCCCCGTGCCAGGGCTCAAGAGAGCTGCTATTCTTCCAGTCTGCCCAGTAGGCCACATTCTCTGGCCTTGCCAAACTTTGTCCACAGCACTAGGTAAGCCAGGAACATACACCCTACTTCCTCCAGCCCCCTCCTTCCTATGTCAGTTGGAAAATCCCCTAGAGTCACCCATCCTAACTGACCCTGCCCCACTCCACTATGCCAGGGCCTGGAACACCCCACCCACTTCTGTGTGCAATCTCATGACACAGTGATTATTGCCTCATCTCTGAGCTCCCGAGTCTGCTCTCCTGGAGTCTCCAGCATCCTAGAACTGGCATGGAATAGCAACAGAGTAAATGTTTACTAAATAAAAGTTGGGGGTGGTCCAGAGAGATAGCAGAGCAGCAGTACACAGGACCTGAATATAAGAAGTTGTAGGTTCAATAACCAGAGTGGAGAGGTGCTCTGGCCAAAAAGAAAAAAAAGTTAGGAAAAGCCATCTCATTCTCCACTACACACATACACACGCACGCACACTCACTGTTCTCAAATAGACAACCAAAATACAAAACTATGTGTCTAATGAGTGCCATGATCCCCAAGTCAAATCACCTCACCTTTCCTTTTTTCTTTTTCTTTTTTTTTTTTAATTTTCCCCCTTTTGTTGCCCTTATCATTGTTGTTGTTATTATTGTTGGATAGGAGAGAAATCAAGAAAGGAGGGGAAGATAGAGAGGGGGAGAGAAAGAAAGACACCTACAGATCTGCTTCACCACTTGTGAAGTGACACCCCTGCAGGTGGGGAGCCAGGGGCTAGGACCTGGATCCTTACACTGATCCTTGGGCTTCATGCCACTTGCGCTTAACCCGTTGCGCTACCACCTGGCCCTCTCACTTCATCTTTCTGTCTTTGTCCTCTATATAAACATAACACCAACTTATCGCTGCTGGGAATGTGTGCAGTGATGACCACAAAGCAATTCACAGCACCCAGGCGATAGCAGGCATCCAGCTGAGTCAGCTGCTGTCTCCATTTCTTTCTTCCTTTCTCTTTGTCTTCCTTCCATTCTGTCTTCTCTTCTCTGCCCTCTTCACTTCCTTTCCAGGGCACTGCTCAGTTTTTGATGGTTCTAGGAGCTGAATGTGGGCCCTGGGAGCCTCAGGAACGAGTCTTCTGCATCACCACTATGCCATCTCCCTACCCTTCTTTGTCTCCCCCGCCCCCGCCCCCCTTATAACAGACTCAAGTCAACAAGTTGAAAGGACCCTTGGAGGCTGAGCATGCACTCCATCTTTTACAGTCACGGGTACTGAAGTCAGAGAAGGCAAGATTCTCAGGGTCCCACAAGGAGTGGTGACCACAGTACAGACTTGTTCCTGGGAGGCTGTGGCATTTCCAGCAAGGGGCACTCAAGGTGTGCTGAGGGAGAATGGGAAGGAAGACTGGACTCTGAGCTGGAGTCTGTGACTTTGGGCAACTCTCTTCTCTTCGTAGTCGAAAACCCTCCCAAAGCCCCTCAGTACTTAAGCCTCTCTTTCTTTTGTTAAAGATTTTATTTATTTATTCATGAGAAATGCTAGGAGAGAGAGAAAGAACCAGACATCACTCTGGTACATGTGCAGCTGGGATTTGAACTCAGGACCTCATGCCTGAGAGTCCAATGCTTTATCCACTGCTCCACCGCCTGGACCACCTTAAGCTTCTCTAGTTAGTGAGGGTACCTGCCTCTCCCTTTACAGATAATTCAACACTAATGCTCTACTTTATCATCTAAACCCAGCTCACTGGTTGGTTTTCCTAGCACACAAGGAGAGGCACAAAGACGTTCAGGAAATGTTGAGTCCAGGGCACATGGCGCTGGACTTGGAAGCAGGAGGTCCCAAGTTCAATCTTTGGTATCCCATGTGCCAGGGTGATGATCTGGTTCTCTCTCACCCTATCTTGTGTTAATAAATAAATAAATAAATAAATAAATAAATAAATAATAAAATGTTTAAAGACAAACAAACAAAACTTGAAGGATTCAGGTGGTGGTGTACCAACTTGAGTACACACAATACAGTGTGAAAAGACCTGGGTTCAAGCCTCCAGTCCCTCCCTACCTGTGGGGGTGTGGGGGTGCATTCCAAGTGATAAGTCAATGCCACAGGTGTCTCTTTCTAATCCCCTTCCCTCTCAACTTCTGTCTCTAACCAAAAAGGGAGAGAAAAAAAAAAAAAAAGACATTACCTAAAAAAAAAAAAAAAAACTTGAGTGTATAAGGTACTCACTAAAATGTTTTCTGATAGATTTGAGCCCCCGCCCCACATCAAAGGAGGCTTCATGCTGTTGTGACCCTTTCCCCTTTCTCTCTTTCACTCTCTCTGTCTCTATCTCTCTCCATCTGAAAAAGCCTGAAGAGGTAAAATCCCAGTAGTGAGGAAAAAAAATGTTTTTTTAAACTGTGTACTAGGGGGCTGGGCAGTGGCACAGTGAGTTAAGCACATGTGGTACAAAGCACAAGGACCAAAGTGAGGACCCCAGTTTGAGCCCCTGGCTCCCCAGCTTTAGGAGGGTCACTTCATGGGCGGTGAAGCAGGTCTGCAGGTGTCTATCTTTCTCTCCCCTCTCTGTCTTCCCCTCCTCTCTCCATTTCTCTCTGTCTTGTCCAACAACAATGATAGCAATAATAACAACAACGATAAACAACAAGGGCAACAAAAGGGGAAAGAAATAGTCTCCAGGAGCAGTGGATTCGTAGCAAAGGCACCGAGTCCCAGCATCAACCCTGGAGAAAAAAAAAAAAAATCTGTGTCCTAGTAAACTGCTTATTTGAGGCTAAGAACCCTACATACTTGATCTCTGTTGTTCCCTAATAGTGAGCATGGAAGTTAAACACCAGGTTTCACATGCATCACCTCAATCCTTACATCATCTCTATGAGGTAGGGTCATTTTTTTTTTTTTGGTCCATCTTACAGAAAAGAACAAACTGATTCCCTGAGAGACTGAGGCTCTGCCTGGTCAAAGGGGGTACCCCACCCTTTTTTTTTTTTTGATGCCACTGGACTTCACTGCTCCAGGCTGACTTTTTTTCAGATAGAGACAGACAGACAAAAGACAAAAAGACAGGGGGTCGAGCGGTAGCTCAGCGGGTTAAGCGCAGGTGGCTCAAAGTGCAAGGACAGGCTTAAGGATCCTGGTTGGAGCCCTTGGCTTCGCACCTGCAGGGGAGTCGCTTCACAGGTGGTGAAGCAGGCTGCAGGTGTCTCTCTTTCTCTCCCCCTCTCTGTCTTCCCCTCCTCTCTCCATTTCTCGCTGTCCTATCCAACAACGAACGACATCAACAATAACAATAATAACCACAACAAGGTTACAACAACAAGGGCAACAAAAGAGGGAAAAAACGGCCTCCAGGAGCAGTGGATTCATGGTGCAGGCACCGTGCCCAGCAATAACCCTGGAGGCAAAAAAAAAAAAAAAAAAAAAAGACAAAAAGACAAAGAGGCAGCAACACCACAGCACTGTTTCCCCCAACCCCCGAGTGCCACATACTCCCATGTGATGTCCCAGGGCCTTGAACCTGGGTCGCTGCATGGTGATGCAGGCACATTCCCAGGTGAGCTATCTTGCCGGCCCAAGGGTGATCTATTTTCTAAGTAGTCCTTCCAAAGAGAGCGGAAAGACTTCTGACATTGGGGGTGGGGTGGGGGGTGCTTTTCCAAGCCGTAAGAGGGGGTGCTGGCCACAGGCAACATCACTCACACTGGTAGTACTCAGCCTGGCCGCTCTGCAGCACGATGGCCAGCACCAGCGTGAGCTGCGGTGTAGTCTCCAGGAAGGTCTCAAAGAGCCGCAGCATGCTGATGTCCAGCGCCAGGAAGTCAGCGTAGGCCAGGTCAAACTGAGAGGGCGCCTCCTGCCGCCATACCAGCAGCCCCTGCCGCAGTCCCTGTAGGCACCTAGTCACACACGAGTGCCCCCAGGGCAGTTAGTATCCGGTGACATCCCTCTGTCCCCTGCCCAGACATACATGCAATCTCCAATCCTTTAAATCCAAGTTGTTTTTGCCGCCAGGGTTATTATCACTGTGGCTCAGTGTCTACACATGACTCCACTGCTCCCAGTGGCCATTTTTTCCCTTTCTTTCTGATAGAAGGTGAGAGACAGAGAGAAAGAGAAACACCTGCAGCACTGCACTGCTCATGAAACTTCCCTCCATGAAGGTGGGGGTGAAGGGCTTGAACCCAGGTCCTTGTGCATAACAATGTAGGCACTCTACTGAGTTTGCAACCACTCCAAACTGCAGTTTCCAATTTTTTTTTTTCTTGCCACCAGTGTTATCACTGGGGCTCAGTGCCTGTTCTGAAGGACAGCTATCTTTTTCCCTTTCTCCCTTCCTTCCTTCCTTCCTTCCTTCCTTCCTCTTTCTTTTGATAGGACAGTGGAAAAGTGAGAAGGGAGGGGGAGGTAGAGAAGGATCAAAAAGACACCTGCTGCACTGCTTTACCATTCAGGAAGCTTCCCCCCTGCAGGTAGGGACCAGGAACTTGAACCTGGTTCTGTGTACAGGATAATGTGTGCTTCCCACTGGGTATGCCACTGCCCAGCCTCTGCCGTTTCCAGTCTTTCCTCATCACTAACTTGCTGTTGAGTGGAGGCATTGGGCAAGTAGCTCGACCTCACTGAACTTGTTTCTTCATCTGTGAAATGGGGCTCGCTATGACTCCCAAGGCACCAGCAGGCTGGGAATTGCCTCACACTCACCACAAGCCCTGTGCCATTTACTCCTTCTTAATAGTCCCACTCCACAGATGGACAAACTGGACCCAAGGGCTAGTAAGTACTGGGGTCAGGATTTGGGCCTAAAGTTGTTTAAATCTGAAAGGCATACTATATAATTGCCTAAAATGACAGTTCTCAAATGTTGGCATCCTAAAAATTCTGTGGGAATCTCTGGAAAAGGGAGCCACTGAAATTTTCTGAGCTCAGACAGCACAGGGCAGGTTGTGTTATAGAGAGAGCATCCTGGCTAGGAGAGGAGAAAGGGCTGGAGGGATCGGACTGAAGTGGAAATCCACTTATGAGGTTATTGTGACAATCCAGGATAACAAAGAGCCTGCCCAGAGTGGTGGGGGTGGACAGTGGGGTGGAATTCAGAGAGTCCAGTGATTGGACAGATAGACCCTGGCAACCCACTGGCATGGAGGGGGGTAGAGGATGCACCAAGGTATCTCTATCAGAACCGATCTCTGTAGGAACTGGGAGATGAGCCCATTTGCCACTCAAGTGCAGTCAGTACTGTCATTTCCCCTAAGTGGACTTGCTGACTCACTATGTAAACAAATAGGCAGGCCTGGGTTGGGACTCTCCTTCATGAGGCCTGTCTGTGGTCCCCTAATGCCAGGCAGGGGTCCCCAGAGTAGTCACAGATAGGAGAAGAGACCCTGTTTTCTCAACTGAAGCACAGTACTAGACTGGTGTGATATCTCAGCAGCAGAGCACAGGATTTGCCTGCTGGAAGTCCCTGGTTCCGTCCTTGGCATCACATATGCCAGAGCTGAGCACAGCTACAACAGTGTCCCTCTCTTTCATTCTTGTCTCACTAGAATGAATGAATGAATTAATTAATTAATGAATAAATCTCATTACTGTATGTCTGATTCATATCCAGTAGAAATAGGAGAAAGGGAGCCAAGAGGTGGTGGTTCATTGGGTAGAGTATATACAGGGTCAAGCCCCTGGTCTCCACTTACAGAGGGGAGGCTTCACAAGTGGTAGAGCAGTGCTACAGGTCTCACCCTCTATCAAAAACAAAACAATTGAAGCGTTAAAAATAGGAGACATCGCTTGGGACCCAGGGCTCACCAGGGGCTCCAGTTACTGTAATGGCTGTGCCCCACTGTACCCACCCAGGGTTTTACTAATAACTCTCTGGTCACTCGGGCAAAAACTGCAGCATTCAGCATTCCTCCGCCCACTCCTAGAAACCTGCCCCTTTGTCAAGGCATGATCTAGAATCTCAACCTGAGAGGAGGCATGCTGGTCACAGCATTGAACTTACAAGCATGAGGTCCTGAGTTCAATTCCCAGCATATGCCAGAGTGAAACTCTGGCCCTCTGTCCTATGGTAATAAATAAGTCTTTAAAATTTTTTTTTTCTTTTTAAAGATAGAGGCAGAGACAGAAAGAGAGTAAAAAAGACCACAGAACTGAAGCTTCCTTCAATGTGATGGGGGCCAGGCCTGAACCAGGGTTGCACACATGACAAAGCAGCATGATATCCAAGTGAGCTCTCTCACCAGCCACCAGAGTTATGGCTGGGGCTCCGTGCCCGCACCACAAATCCACTACTTCACGTGGCCATTCCCTCCCCCCCTTTTGTTTTTAATTATCTTTATTTATTGGGTAGAGACAGTCAGAAATCAAGAGGGATGCGGAAGGGGGAAGTTTGAGAGGGAGAGAGACAGAGAGACACCTGTAGCCCTGCTTCACCACTTGTGAAGTTTTTCCCTGCAGATGCGGACCGGGAACTCAAACCCGGGTCCTTGCGCACTGGAACATGTGTGCTCAACCAGGTGCACCACCACCCGACCCCTTGTATCTTTTTTCTGCTTTACTTGAAAAGACAGAGAAACTCAGAGGGAAGGGGAAAGTAGTCAGAGAGAGAAAGACTGACACCTGCAGAGCTACTTCACTGGGCACAGGGGTCTTGAACCCCAGTCCTTGTGCATGTGTGCGCTCCACTGAGTGCATCATGGGATCCCTCCTTTTTTTAAAAAAAAAACTAGAGAATCTATAAAAAAGGGATTCAAGTACAAATCCTGGCTCCAGTCACTCTATCTTGTGATCATTTTATTTTTAATTTAATTATTATTATTTTTTTTTACCAGAGTACTGGTTTATGGTGGTGCAGGGGATTGAACCTGGGACTTGACGGAGCCTCAAGTATAAGAGTCTGTTTGCATAACCATTATGCTATCTATCCCCCCCAGTCACTCTATCTTAATCTAGACCACATGTCCTTTCCTGTCTCCCTCACATGACTGACCCCCTTAACTTGGGTTTTCCAGTCTTTACATGGCCCTGCCATTTCTGGAAAAAATAATAATACAACCTACACAGATTTTCTGCGATACCTCCTGTGCTCCAGGGCCTGCCTCACACTCAGTCCTGGGGTATGAAGGAGGGTGGGGAGAGAGGCACCACAGGGAGAAGACCTGGGTAATCACGAAGCTGGTTGGCATTTGTTACAAGCTGACTCTACACCAAGTCAATTGACGGGTTTCATTCATTTAATCCTCACCAAACAGAATAGGCACTCTGACCTTCCCCACTGGAGCAAAGAGCAAACTAAGGTGAGGAGGGGTCAGACCTCCCCAACGCCCAGGCTACAGCTTAAAGGAAATCTGAGATAAGGAATTAAGTCTGTGCGTCCTTGGCGTTACTGTGGAGTCCACCATGTGCCATATACTGCGACAGACATCTGTCTACTTTCCCTTCCTCCCAACAGGTCTGCCTGCCACAACTATTCTAGATCACTACCTTGTTTTGTTTTGTTTTAACAATGTAGTGCCTGGGGCTGGGAAGAGAAGATACTGGTTATGAAAAAAGACTTTCATGCATGAAGCATTAAAGGTCCCCAGCACCACCACAGTCAAAGCTGAGTTATGCTCTGAAATATCATGCCAAGGATTGAACCCAGGGCCTCATTCGTGCGCCCTACTGCTGACTCACTTCCCTGTTCTGCTTTTGTTTGCTTTTAATTTAAATCATGAGATTTTCTCGTAGAGGAGGGTGGGAGAGAGAAAGAGAGAGAGAGAATGACACATCAGTGCATGCAGCACTAGAAACCTAACCAGGAGCCTCAGGCTCAATTCCTGTGCTCTACCAGCTGAGCTGCCTCCTCAGTCTCAAGTCAACTTCATTTTTTATTTATTAAGAGTGAGAAGAGGTCCAGAGATAGCTCACTGGGTAGAGCGTGCAATTATTTCTTTAGAAGATTTGCTTATTTATTTATGAGAAAGAGAGAAAACATTACACTGACAATTACATCACATGCAATGCTGGGGATTGAATTTAGGGCCTCATGCTTGAGGATCCAACACTGCAGCACCTCCAACATCCTTTTTTTTTTCCACCTCCAGGGTTATCACTGGGGCTGGGTGCCTGCACTACGAATCCACTACTCTTTGTGGCCATTTTTTCCATTTGTTGTTGTTATTGTTGGATAGGACAGAGAGAAATTGTGAGAGAAGGGAAAGATGGGGGGGGAAGACACCTGCAGACCTGCTTCACCACTTGAGAAGCGATCCCACTCCCCCACCCTGCCCCCGCAGGTGGGGAGCGGGGGGGGGGGGGGGGGGAGGGGGCTCCAACCCGAATCCTTGCGCTGGTAACTGGGCTTTGCACCACGTGCGCTTATCCCGGTGTGCTACTGCCCAGCCCCAACATCTTTTTATTTTCACAGAATATTTATTTATGAAAATGACAGAGTCTAACCTCAAGCCATAAGCCTCCTTTCCCTCAGGGGTCTGTTTCTTCACCTGGGTCAGGAAGTGTAGGGTTAAATGAACTGAGGACTGTCAGGAATTCTCTTTCCTTCCTGAAGGGGTAGGTAGCGGTGGCTCAGGGACTTAGTTTCCCTTCCCCTCCACACCCAGCTTGCAGGAGGAGCCACTCGGCCGGCCCCCTCCCTGCCCCGAGGGCGCGGCGCTCACCTGTACAGGTAGCCCAGCTGCAGGAAGTGCAGCAGCGCCAGCCAGCGGCCGGTGGGCTGGGCCGCGTGCAGACCGGCGGGATCGGCGCGCAGCCAGAACCAGCTGAAGAGCTGCAGCGCCACCGAGGCGAGGCCCAGCAGCGCCAGCACCAGCGCAGCCCACAAGTAGTGGCCGCTGAGCACATACTGGCTCGCGGCCCACAAGTCAGCGCCCAGGTCGATCAGGAAGGCGACAGTGCCCAGGACGCCCAGGACCAAGTCCCAGAAGAGCGCGGTGCGGAGCGCACAGGGCATGACCCGCCGGCCTCTCCCTCCCACTCCTCCTCCGAGGCTGGGGCCCGCCCTCTCCGCCTGGGGTCTCGGGCAGGAAGCAGCAAGCACGGCCCACGGGGCCGCCCCAGCCCCGGCCTGCAGGGCGGGACTTCCCCCTCGCGCCCGGTCAGGGGAGGAGCGCGGCTGGTGGACCCTTCCCGCCCTTCCGCTGCTCAGAAGTCTGTCCCGACCCGGTGCGGCTGGACCCCGGGAGCCGCGAAGCTCGAGGGCCGGACCCAAGGGCGCCCTGCCCTGAGATTAGCAGCTTGCTGTTCTGCTTTGCGTTGAAGGCACCTGAAGGCCCAAGACGAGGATTTGTCCTCATTTTTGCAAGGCAGCACAAGTGAGGAGGCCCTACTACTAGTGGCGCATCTGGTGCAGCACACATGCACAAGGACCCGGGTTCAAAACTCCAGCCCCGTGGTCCGGGAGGTGGCGCAGTGGATAAAGCATTGGATTCTTAACCATGAGGTCGCGAGTTCGATCCCCGGCAGCACATGTACCAGAGTGACGGCTGGTTCTTTCTCTCCTCCTTTCTCATGAATAAATAAATTCTTTAAAAAAACACAAACAAACAAATAAAAAAAACCTCCAGCCCCCACCTGCAAGGGAAAAGCCTCACGGGTGGTGGAGCAGTGCTGCAGGTGTTTGTCGCCCCCTTCTCAATTCTCTGCCCCTATCAAGTAATAAAATAAAGGTGGAGGAGCACACACACAACAGGAAGGACCATTCTGACCCCCAATTGTGGGATTTTGCAAACTGAGTGTGCCTGGAGTCGGAGCTGGAGTTCGGGCCCTGTACCAGGACATAAAGGAGAGTACAGAATTAGCACGAAGCACCTTTCCCGGAGACTCCTTTTATTCTGATTATCCGACAAAGGGAGTAGATGTAGATTCATTACTGCAAGGACTAGGAAGGTCGTTTACATGTTCGAAGAAATAACAGGCAAATGTGCCATTGCTTGCTTGCTTGCTCTCGTTATAACCTGACAGAATTGCGAGGTCCTCGGGGTTTTATTTATTGAGCCCGAAGTGCTATCCAGTTCCCTCAGTGCTGGCGGCGGAAATGGTGGGAAAGTTCCCCTCTTGGAGGCGCTGCCTGGCCCCAGAAGGAATTCCCGGGTCACCGAGCCTGCACGGTGCACAGGCCCAGCAGCGCCGCCAGTAGGAGCGCGAAGCCGGACGCTGGTTTGGCTGCGGGGCTTCGCAAGCAGGACTCGTAAGCAGCAAAGGCCACCTCGCGCATTGCGCACACCTGCTCCGTGCGGCAGACCTCCCTGCAGTCCAGCAAGTCGTAGCTGACTGAGTTGTAGACGTAGTAGCGCTGCAGCACCTCCTGGTCGCTGGCAATGCGATCCAATGCCTGGTGCATGGACTGGACTCCTGCATCTGGCACCCTGTAGGCCTCTGTCACCCGGTACTCGAGCTGCCATTTTGGCGTCCCCTGTGCATTCGCTTGGCTCAGATTCACGTAGTATGTCATCATGTCCTGGAGAGGGGGTGTGAGAAGCATGGTTTGTGAGCAGCTATGCTCTTCCGCCCCCAATCCTGTGCCTTGTATATGCCTCCAGATTCATTATAGGAATAGCAATGGGAGTTGGGGACAGCATGATAGTTATGCAAAGGACTTTCATGCTTAAGGCTCTGAGGTCTTAAGTTCAATCTTAGCACCACCATAAGCCAGGACTGAGGAGTGTTCTGGTCTTTCTCCGTCTCTTGCTCTCTGCATCTCTCTCATTACAATAAAATAAATTAAAATATTTTGGTCTGTGAGGTGGGGCACTGAATAAAGCATTGAAGAATAGCATGAAGAATAGCAATGGCGACAACCACTGCACAGCGACTACTTATTAAGTGTGCCTGACAGATAGCCTTCGATGTTTTGTTTGTTTGTCTATCTATGGTTAGTTTGAGTGAAAGAGACTGAATCTTCCTTCGGTGCAGTGGAAGCCAGGCTCAAACCTGGGTTGCACACAACAAAGCCGCTTATCCAAGTGAGCTATTTTGCCAGCCCAGTAGTGACTTTGGTTTTGCTTACCCTTCCACCTCCTGAGCATAAGGCACAGGGCCTGGCATATAAAGATAAAGCTTCCTCCAAAGCCAGAATGCCGAGTTGGAACCTGAGTTGGCAAATCAGTGCACTATCCAAGCGAATAAGATGCAGTATTGAAAGCAGAGCTGGGGAAGGCAGTGAAGCATTCGGCTCCCACTCCAACCCTCCTCCTCTGGCCCCAGCGGACCCAGCTCCTGACCTTCAGACTCAGTGTGGCTCGGTCGTATTCAAACAGCCGGATGCCTGGATTGTTGGCCCCATTGATCACCCCAGTTAATGTGGTTTTCCAGGGAGTGACCCCAGGCGTGAGGAACATGACACTGATGGGAACACCTTCCAGGAGAGAAACAGAAGGAGTGAGAGAGGCTGGCAAGAGAAGGAAGGAGGATGGCTGGAGGTTGCCCTCCAGGTGCAGTACCTGCATCATTATAGAACATCCGAAAGCTGTCAGTGTGTTGGTGCCCAAAGAACTGCCCTGCAATGACCTTATGGTGCTTGTGAACCACCTTCAGGTACTCTGCATTGAAGGCCTCCCGAAACCAGGCTTTGTGCTGAGTCTTCTCGAAGAAACCCGGAGGAACGTGGCCAATGATGTACACCTGCAAGAAGGGTGCTCAGGCAGGAGGGGCTCCGAGATGCTTTCCCCAGCCTCTCGCTTTCACCCCTCAGATGCTCAAATGCACCTGCTATATGAGCCCCTCACCCTTCCTCCCCTCTTGCAGGCAGATCCCAGCATTTTCTCTGCCCAGCCATAGATGTCCTTCTTGGCCCTTTCTTTGCCCATGCTGCCTGCTGCCCACACACCTGGAGGGCCCTTCTTCTTCCACATCTTTGTTGTTGCTTTATTATTATTATTTATTTATTCCCTTTTGTTGCCCCTGTTTTATTGTTGTAGCTATTATTGTTGTTATTGATGTCGTCGTTGTTGTTGGATAGGACAGAGAGAAATGGAGAGAGGAGGGGAAGGCAGAGAGGAGGAGAGCAAGATAGACACCTGCAGACCTACTTCACCGCTTGTGAAGCGACTCCCCTGCAGGTGGGGAGCCGGGGGCTTGAACCGGGATCCTTACATCAGTCTTTGCACTTGGTGCCACCTGCGCTTAACCCGCTGCACTGCCGCCCGACTCCCTACATCTTTGTTTTTTTTATTGCCCCCAGGATTGTTACCAGGACTTGGTGCCTGCCTGCACAGTGAATCCACAGTTCCAAGCAGCATTTGTTTTATTTTTCTTTCTTTCTCTCCTCCTTTCTTCCTTTCTCTTGCTTTCTTTTTGTTTGATAGAACAAGAGAGGAATTGAGAGGGTAGGGGGAGACAGAGAAAGAGAGAGAAACAGACACCTGCAGAACTGCTTCACCACTTGTGAAAGCTTCACCCCTGCAGGTGGGGACCAACTACTTGAACTTGGGTCCCTGCACATGGCAATGTGTACACTCAACCAAGTGCACCACCACTCGATAGCCGATATCCCCTCCCCCCATCTTTAAGTCCTTCTTGGCCTTTCAGCTCAAAGGCACCTTCGCATGAGACCTTTCTGATCCCCCAGAGATAAGGCTTCTCTTCTTGGAGCAATCAGACACCATCGCTATACCTTCCTCACAAGCTAGCTTGTGGGGAGGGGAAGCTAGCTAAGAGCATGACAGCTGTGTGTCACCCACCTCTCGAGTCTGAGTGTTCTCATTAGGAGCCGCATCTAACTGGTGGAGTTGTGAGGAAGAGAGGAGATCATCTATATGAAGCCCTCAGTCGCAGGTTTGACATGCAGTGAGCGTTGAGAATCCCTAGCTGGTAAATTCTGCTGGGATGAGACACTTTTTCTCTCTGCACTTTCTGAAGGGAGGCTGAGTCAGCCTACTCTGCCACTTGAGGAAGACTGGCTCTGAATGAGTGCAACCTAGAATGCTGCCAGCTTTGACTATGGACTGCAAGCTCAAATGAACAGGGACTCAGAGGTTATGTAGGTTCCTGTGCTAACTATACATGGCCTTTGAGTCATATTGATGGGGTAAACAGTTAATTGTATTTATATGTTTTCTTCAAGTTTGGGAGCTACTCTCTGCCTTAATTCAGTTTTCTAGTTCAATTCTCAGTTCTGACTTTATCTTCCCAGACAATATTTTTAGTCTACCTCCATGTTAACTGTCAAGATGAAGCAAAAATTACTAAAGTCATGGGCCCCTTGGAACATAGGCTTCCTACGTTCCAAAATAGACTTACCAGCTTCTTACCACACTATGATCCCTATTCTCACCTGCTCCCTTCCTATTTTCTGGTTCCTGTTTATTAAACATTTTGTCCTTCCTCATATGTTACTGTCTTTCGGCCACCAAGTTACAGATGCTACTATGATTCCATCCTGAACTCCCTGGGCAGACAAACTCACCAAATGTGTCCCAGAACCTCCACAGAAACAGGATGGGAGGTATGGATAGACCTGCCAAAGTCTGTATCCAACAGAGAGGCAATTACAAAAGACAAAACTCCCACCTTCTGCACTCCAAAAACAATTTTGGGCCATACTCCCAGAGGAGGAGAAATGTTAGGGGGAAGATAACTAGAAGGTTCTGAAATTCAATTCCATCAGGACCCAGGGAGAGAAGAGGAAAAAACGAAAGACATTTGGAAATAGTAATAGGTATATGTATGACTTAGAAAAGAAGGTAGGACCATAGGAAAAAATGGGCAAATATATATACAGATAGTTATGGAAATAATAGCCAGTTCTGATCTGTGACCTTGGGAGAACCACTGCAGTTTTCAATGGAGGGAATGGAGACATTCTGGTGGTGGGAACTGTGTGGAATTGTGTCCTTGTTATCTTGTAATTCTGTAAACCAATATTAAATCAATAATAAAAAGAGAAAGAAGGGGAGGAGGAAGAGGAAAAAGAGGAGAAAGGGAAGGAGAAAAGGAGGAGAAAGAGGAGGAAGAGAAACAACTCCAGACAGCAGGAGGAGGAGAAGGGGGTGGGAGGGAAGCAGAAGCTCTTACCTTTTCTCCGGCTCTGGACGCATTGGTCAGCACCTCATCTAGCCACTGGAACTGCCGGGCAGGGTCAGCCATGCCTTCTGTCTGTTTATTGTTGCTGTAGTACAGGTTGGTGTTGAGGACCACGATCCGCCCACTGCTTGGTCCTGGCAACTTCTCAGAATAGAAAGCACCTGGGACATCACAGCAATTAGAAATGTTACCAGCACCCAGTAGGGAGAAAACCAAGAATGTTGCTGAACACCTTGCATGCGTGGTGTCTGTAGCAGCAGGGTTGAGGAGCTCTTCTTGCACTGCTGCTTCCTAAGGGTGGCTGCTGCAAGGAACCTACTATTATGCTGAGAATAGTGCCTGGTACATAGCTTAAGTGCTCAGTAGGTATTCACTTCAGATCTTCATTAATGCCATGAGTTTAAGAGCACGGGACTGGAATCACCCTGAATTCTGCCCCTAAGTCTGCTTCTCCTAAACTGTGTGTCTTTGGTCAACTGATTTAGTAACTGCAAGTTTCAATCTTCTTACCTGTAGAAGGGAATAAAGTGAGTGCCTATTTCATGGGGATGTTGTTGAGACAACATTAAAACAGTACTGGGAAAAAGTCCAGTTGGTTGAGCTTACATGCCTGAGGTTCTCAGTTTGATTCCTAGCACTGCATGTGCCAGAGTGATGCTCTGGCTCTTCTCCCTCTCCCTCTCCCTCTCCCTCTCCCTCTCCCTCTCCCTCTCCCTCTCCCTCTCCCTCTCCTCTCTCTCCCCCTCCCCCCCTCCCCTCCCCCTCTCCCTCCCCCTCTCCTTCTCCTTCCCTCTTCCCCTCTCCCAGTAGACTAAATAAATAAATAAATAATCTTTTTTAAAAATTAGATCAGGTTCAGGAGCCTGGCGGTAGTGCAGCGGGTTAAGCGCGTGTGACACGAAGCACAAGGACCAGCGTGAGGATCCAGGTTCCAGCCCCCAGCCCCCACCTGCAGGGGAGTCGCTTCACAGCGGTGAAGCAGGTCTGCAGTTGTCTTTCTCTCCCCCTCTGTCTTCCCCTCCTCTCTCCATTTCTCTCTGTCCTATCTAACAATGACATCAATAACAACAACAGTAATAACTACTACAACAATAAAAAAAAAACAACAAGGGCAACAAAAGGGAAAATAAATAAATATAAAAAAAATTAGATCATGGGAGTCGGGCGGTAGCGCAGCGGGTTAAGTGCACTTGGCGCAAAGCACAAGGACCGGCACAAGGATCCCGGTTCGAACCCCGGCTCCCCACCTGCAGGGGAGTCGCTTCACAGGCGGTGAAGCAGGTCTGCAGGTGTCTGTCTTTCTCTCCCCCTCTCTGTCTTCCCCTCCTCTCTCCATTTTTCTCTGTCCTATCCAACAACGACGACAACAATAATAATAACTACAACAATAAAACAACAAGGGCAACAAAAGGGAATAAATAAATATTTTAAAAAAAAATTAGATCAGGTTCAATCTCTGTCACTGCCATAAAACAGAACTGAGCAGTGTTCCAGTATCTCTATCTACCTTTCTTTGTAGCTCTCACTCACTAAAATAAAATAAACAAAATATTTGGGGACCAGGCACTGGCACACCGGGTTCAAGCTTCTGGTCCCCACCTGTAAGGGAAAACTTCACAAGTGATGAAGTACTGCTGCAGGTCTCTATCTCTCTTCCTGTCTCCATCTCCCTCTTCCCTATTGATTTCTCTCTGACCAATAGAATGAATGAATGAATGAATGAATGAATAAAACATTTTAAAAGAAATCACATCAGTCTTGGCATACAGAAGTACTTCTCGTAGGAGTAAATGGCAGTAGTACCTTCTTTGAAGAGAGCAACGGACTCATTACTGAGCCATGGTCTCCACAGTTCTGCTATCTGATTGTAGATGTTGTGGCTCCCGGCTGGTAACTGACTTTTGGGGTGAAAGTCATGGTTTCCCATAGCAGCATAGACTTTTGTATCTGAAAGGAAAAAGAGGAATATCGATATAAAAATATAATAATTGCTGGAGTCAGTCACTTAGTTGCCAGCCACCAGTGCTAATGGGGAAGCGTGACAGTACCGATAAGGGGCATACAGAGATAAGCAGAAAACCACATTTGATAAAATCTGGCAGAACTGTACTTGGACCTGGAAAGGAAACGCAGTGAGTTCTCTGATCCTGGCTCCTAACTCCATTCTCAGCAGGAAGTTTCCTGCTTGGTTGGAAAGGCAAGAGAAAGCTAGATTGAAGTCATCTTCAGATCCATTAACAGTTACTTGGTCATTTAGTAGTTTTGCCCTTGTCAATTCCAGACTCCTCTGTCAGGGAAGGAACCTGGTTCACTCTGGGAGATCTTAGGAGTTTCTCTCTTCCGTGAGTAAACACGTATTTGTTGAGCTCCCAGTGTGAGCCAACACGTAGACCTAGGAACCAAGCACCTAGTCCGGCCCCAAAGACCCTCAGTGTGGTAGGGTAAAGAGGTGAGTGCTGTCTCAAATGGGGAAGAGCCACTGGCAGTATGATTCTGTATTGTACAACGGACTGGGAGTGGGGGTCTGGAGAGCCCTTCCTGAAAAAGTGGTCTGTGAAATGAGGGGTGGGGAGCAGGATGGGGAGCAAGTCAGTTAAATTTCTTTCTCACAAGTAACTTCATTCCTCCTCTTATTTTACCTCTGTGTCTAGCACACCAGAAGTGCTGGTTACATAGTTGATGATAAACACTGATTCCTCTGCATTCAAAACAAGACCGCACTTTCATCTGAGCTTGACTCACCCCCCGCGGGTGACCTTGAAACAATGGGGGAGACTAAAACCACCCATTCAAAACTAGGAAAATGTCCTGTTAACAAATGCCATCTCAGCACCTCGTCTCTGGAAATGCAGAGAATTGTGCCAGTGAAGGAGGCAGCAGGACTCTATCAGAAGTTGCTTATAAGGCTGGGAGCCAGTGTTCTAGATGCCTGGATAAACCTCCCTTCTCCAAAGAAAATACCAGCAGCTGCTGAGCAACCATTTAAGAAGAAAGCACATTCCCCAGAATCCCAAAGGGCAGATGAGAAGATAGAACATCCCTCCCTTAATTTTCTGCCTCTTTATGTCTGTAAGAAGATCTTTGCGTGGTCTGGGAGGTGACACAGTGGTTAAGGAACTAAACTCTCATGCATGAGGTCCTGAGTTCAATCCCTGGCAGCACATGTACCAGAGTGATGTCTGGTTCTTTCTCTCTCTCTCTCTCTCCTCTTATCTTTCTCATTAATAAATCAAATCTTTTTTAAAAAGAAAAGAAAAGAAGAAAATATTTGCAAGCATAAACTACATGAAAGCACAATCTGACATCTCTCTCCCTTTCATAAATAAATGCGTACACCCACTATTACCACTCCCTCTTCTCCCCTTCTTTTATTTTCTTTTCTTTTTTCTTTTTTTCTTTTCTTTCTTTCTTTCTTTTTCTTTTTGCCTCCAGGGTTATCACTGGGCTCAGTGCCTACACTACAGATGCACTGCTCCTAGAGGCCAGTTTTCATTTTTATTGGATAAGACAGAGAAATTGAGAGGGGAGGAGGAGATAGGGAGAGAGACAGAGACACCTGCAGACCTGCTTTACTGCTTGTGAAGCAGCCCCCCTGCAGGTGGGGAGCCGGGGGCTCAAACCAGAATCCCTGCATGGGTCCTCCTGCTTAATACTATGTGTGCTGAACTGGGTGCACCACCACCTGACCCCGAATAAATCTTTAAAGTGAGGGGATAAAGGGGCTAGGAAGACAGCATAATGGTCATGCAAAAGACTTTCACGCCTGAGGCTCTGAAATTCCATAAGCCAGTGCTGAGTAGTGCTCTAGTCAAAAGGAAAAAAAAGGCGAGGGGACAGGGTGACAGGCGGTGGTGTGCCCAGTGGAGCATACACATTACCGTGCACCAACTCTCCAGGCCTCACCTGCAGGGGCAAAGCTTCATGGACAGTGGAGCAGTGCTACCGGTGGCCTTCTTGCTGCCTCCCTTTCTACTTCTTTCTGACTCTCACCCTAGATCAAAGAAAAAGAGGGTGGCAAGAAGCCTGATTCAGTCCCCAGGACCTTTTTTTATTTTGATTTTGTTGTTGATGATGTTGTTTTTCTTTGTGTGCATGCATAGCTTCACTGCTAGGACATTTTTAAAAAATATTTATTTATTTATTCCCTTTTGTTGCCCTTGTTGTTTTATTGTTATAATTGATGTCATTGTTTTTGGGTAGGACAGAGAGAAATGGAGAGAGGAGGGGAAGACAGAAGGGGAGAGACAGATAGACACCTGCAGACTTGGATCACCACCTGTGAAGCGACTCCCCTGCAGGTGGGGAGCCGGGGGCTCGAACCGGGATCCTTACACCGGTGCTTGCGCTTTGCACCACCTGTGCTTAACCCGCTTCATTACTGCACAACTCCCACTAGGACATTTTTTATATTATGAGAGACAGAGAGAGAAATAAGGGGTTGAGGGTTGAGACACCATCACAGCAATGGGAACTTGTGTACTGCCATTGTACCTCCCATGTGATGCTGAGGCTTGAACTATGCACACAGAGAGTCACCTGTCATATCCAGTGTGCTATCAGTAGGGCCCTGCACCCAGGACATTGTGTTCTGCACAGCATGTTTCAAAACATTTTCAAGGGCACCCAGACCTCATTCTCCCTGTCTTGCCCCATAGAGCTGCTGCCACAATCACACACAGTTTCTGCCTGTTCTGTGAGGCTCTGAAGACATTGGAAGCACCAAGGAACAGCACCCTTGCTGGAGATCTGATGGACAACAGATAGCAACTCTAGAGGCAGTGCAGGACACAGGGCAGATGTGCGAGTCTGCAGGAGACTTTATCAACGATGATGCCTTGAGGAGGGGCTGAGTCTGGTGTGCCAAATCAACAGGGGCAGAAGGCAGTGAAGTTTCAGGCATTTCCATAAGGAGAATTCAGGAAGTGAGTTCCATGTTCCTAGCAGGACAGTTGGGAAGTAAGCAACGACCTCTGGGGGTAGGGAGATAGCATAATGGTTATACAAAGGACTTTCATGCCTGAGTCTCCAGAGTGCTAGGTTCAACCAGCAGTGCTATTACCCAGAGCTGAGCAAGCTCTGGTGAATAATAGTAATAGCAAATTTATTAGTATTACTTTTCTCTGTGTAGTACTGACTTAGAATCTAGTCACCAGCTGCCGGGATGCAGGTCATTCCTCCAGATCTTGCCCTGCCGTGGGTCCACTGTGCCATGGATTTCCTGGGGGTCAAGTAATGCAGTAGGGGACTGACGGAAAAGCCTTACCTGGAAAGACCTCTCTGATGAGGTTGGTCAGTAGCTCCACAATGTCCAGAACGGCCTTCTCACTCAAGTTCTCATTAGGTACGTGGGGCGTATCATCACTGCAAAACACCAAGTCAGGAGCAAAGGAAGAAACAGACAAGAAGCTGGGGAGCTAGGCCTCAGTTTTCCATGGACAGGGAGTGGCCAGTCAAGAAGGGAAGTCACACAGGACATAGTTCAAACCCGGGCTCTGCCATTATCCTGATGCATATCCTTGGGCTGGTTGCTTGATCTCTCTAAGCCACCACAAGCTCATCTGCAAAGTAGGAATAGTAATGGTGCCTCCTCATAGAGTGTGTGTGTAAGGGACATAGATTAAGTGTGTGTGTAGGGGGGAAATTATGTATTCAAAAGTAGAATAGTAGCTGCTAGGTTGTCATTCACCTTAGCAATTATTAATATAAGTGTAATTATTTAGTGAGGAAGTTTGAGTTTCAGTTCTACCTGTAACCCCCACAGAGTGGAGAAAACTTGTTATTTCCACTCCTTTCTTTTTTGCTATTTATCTATCTATCTATCTATCTATCTATTTTTGGTCATTTCCAGAGCTTCACCACTCTGGACCAGTTTTTTCAGATAGAGACAGAGGGAGAGATGGAAGGACACCACAGCAACGAAGATCCCCTCCCAGCCCCCAGTGTGGTGGAGGCCGGGCTCAAAGCAGGGTCTTGTGCATGGCAAAGCAGGCATCCTCCCAGGTGAGCTATCTAGCCTGCTTCTCTGCTGTATGTGAGCGTTGGCAGGTCAATCCATACTGCAGCCTGTTTCTGTCTTTCCCTGGTGGGGTAGAGCTCTGGAGAGGCAAGTTCCAGGACACACTGCTGAGGTCATCAGCCAAGAGAAGTCAGGACGGAATCATGGCGGCATCTGCAACTTGATATCTAGGGCTGTGGAAGTCTCAGTGGTAGCTACTGGCTTTCGTGAGGTTTATCATTGTAGATACTTGTTGTTTTGGGGAGGAAACCTTTCTGTTCCCTGTTACTGCATGCCTGTACCTCCCAGTAGTCCTGCCTTGGTTTCTCTTATGTTGTAGGATTTTCATTAAAACACATTAGTTAGGGGAGCTGGGTGGTAGCGCAGCGGGTTAAGTGCACATGGTGTGAAACGCAAGGACCAGCTTAAGGATCCTGGTTTGAGCTCCCAGCTCCCCAATTGCAGGGGGGGGTCACTTCACAAGCAGTGAAGCAGGTCTGCCGGTATCTATGTTTCTCTCCCCCTCTGTCTTCCCCTCCTCTCTCCATTTCTCTCTGTCCTATCCAACAACAACGACAGCAATAAAAACAATCATGACAACAATGATAAACAAAAGGGAAAAATGGAAAAATAACCTCCAGAAGCAGTGGATTCATAGTGCAGGCATGGAGCCCCAGTAATAACCCTGGAGGCAAAAAAAAAATACTAGTGACTACAAAACATAGAAAACACTCTGCATGGTGTACACCAGTGGTAGCTGCCAGTTAAGCTCATTAATTTCCCTGAAGCAGTACCTGCAGCAACTGCTTTACCCCAGCTGCTCCAGCAGAATGCTCATGTTTCAGATTCTTGGCTCCTATCTGTCCCCAGATCTTCTCTTTCCCCATTGCCCTCTCCTTTCTCTTCTACCTTGCTGAGAACTTCTATAATGTGGATCCAGGAATTCCAGGGACTCAGTGGTCCAAGCTCTACTGTGGAGTAATTCTGAACTACTCGGTATTCTGAAGCCAAACTCCTTGGAACAACTTGCCAAAGCCCATGTCCAGCAGAGAAGCAATTACAGAAGCCAGAATTCCCACCTTCTGCACCTCAAAAACAATACCCCCAGTGGGGGAGAAGTGATAGGAAGAAGAGGATAAGAGGGCTCTGAACTCTAGCTCCATCTGGTCCCAGAGAGAGTGGAGGAAAAGGAGAGGGACATTTGGAGGTAGTAATGGTGTCATGAGTGGCTCGTAGGGGAAGAGAGGATTGGATCTGGAAGAAAAAAGGGGCAGTTATGTATAAATGGAGACAGACAGTTGTAGAGATGATGGTTGGCCCACGTCTACAACCTTAGGGGAACTGCAGTGGCTTGCAGTGGAGAGACTGAAGATTCAGAAGTCTGGTGGTAGGACAGTGTGGAATTATACCACTATTGACATGTAATTTTGTAAATCAATATTAAATCACTAAAACTTAAAAGAGAGAGAGAGAGAAACCAAGGCATAGAAAAGTAAAGAATTCTGCTTTAAGTATATAAAACTAGAGAGTGGTGAAATTAAAAAAATAAAATATTCGGGCTGAGAGATAGCTCACCTGGTAGAATGCCCACTTTACCATACTCAAGAACCTGGGTTTGAGCCCCTAGTACTACATAAGAGCACCAGCATGGTACCAGGAAAATTTTCACAGGCAGTGGAGTCATGCTCTGGTAGAATACTGAGATGTAGGATGGTAGGAACATTCCCAGAATAGAATCCTAGCTTCCTTCCTCCCTAAGGTTCCTACTTTCATTTGCTCTATTCCTACTTTATGGCTCCCTGTTTATTAAACATTTTGTCCTGATTGCCATCTTACTGCATTTCAACCACCAAGTTGCAGACACTACTATGATTCCATCCCGACTTCCCTGGACAGAGGACATCACCAATGCTTTCTGGAGCCTCACCTCTTCAGAGCCCTACCCTATTAGGGAAAGAAAGAAACAGGCTGGGGGTATGGATTGACCTGCCAATATCTGTCGGTCTGCTTCTAAATTCTGCTTCTAAGACCCTTTCTGTTTCATTGGTTTAATCCCCCCCCTGCTTAACACTGTATTCTATTTACATAGCCACTGTTAACTAAGCACCACCCTGCCTCCAGGGCATTGCTTTAATCCTCACTGTTTTGCATGCCTTTTCCTTCTCCCCACCCCCATCCTACGTACATCCTCTTTGGACCTGACACTTCCACCTCAGGATATATAAGGACAGGATTGTGATTAGAGATAGCTTAGATTGCACTGCGTTCCACATGAATAAAGACTGAACTGTGTACCACTCAGCCATGAGTCTCTGGTCGTCTCTCTCCCCTGCCCGCGAAGCTAGCCCAGCAAATATCCATGTCCAGCAGAGAAGCAATTACAGAAGCCAGAACTCCTACCTTCTATACCCCAAAAAGAATTTTGGGAGTGGAGGGTAGATAGCATAATGGTTATGCAAAAAACTGACTCTCATGCCTGAGGCTCCAAAGTCCCAAATTCAATACCCCACACCACCATAATCCAGCTAAACAGTGCTCTGGTAAATAAATAAATAAATAAATAAATAAATATAAAAAAGAATTTAAAAAAATAAGAATTTTGATCTATACTCCCAGAGGAGTAAATGATAGAAGAAGTAGATGAGAGGTCTCTGTACCCCCATTCTACCAGAACCTGAAGTGCTTAGCAGGAATCCTTTTTTTTTTTTTTTCAGTACTCTCAATGAAAGGGAAGTGAGTCAGGAAAACACCAGAGAAAACCAGGCAGGGTTTCACTTATCTGAGAGAGAGAAGAGGGGAAAAGGAAAGATATCTAGCAGTGGTAATAGGTATAGGGGTGAACTAGAAAGGAAGTGAAGGCAGGACTATTAAAAAATGCAGGGGGGAATATATATACATAGATATAGATAGATAGTTATAGAATTGCCCTTATTAGCGAACTTGGGAGAACTACTGCAGTTACCTATTGAGGGGGATGGGGACACAGAACTCTGGTGGTAGAAACTGTATGGAATTATACCCCTATTATCTTACAATTTTGTAAATCAACATTAAATCACTAACAAAAATAAATCAATAAAACAGGGTGGAAGAGGGAGAAAGCAATCAGAAGGGTGGCCATCCTTCCTCATCAGCTCCCTGGTTCACCACCTTTTGCAGGAAGCCCCCTCTCCCAAGTCTGTCAGATGGTGCCAGGTGCTCAGTAAGAACTGCCCCCCTCCAACCCTGTGTGCTTCTCTCCTCTCTAGGATGTAGTGATCAGTGGGCTTGTCTGCACACCCAGGAGACTGTGAGCTCCTTGAAGATGGGCCCAGGTTTCCTGGAACTGAGCACAAGAAAAGCTGCTCTAGCAGGGAATAGGGGAAGGTGAGTGGGTGAAGTGGGGACCTGGAGGGAAAAAGGAAGGCTGTGCTGAGGAAAGCTGAAGGGCTAGCAACATCCTAGAAGGGGAAGCAGTGGTAGAGTGAAATCACCGCCCACCACCACCACCACACACACACACAGCAGTGGCGTAAGAGTGAGAACTTTCCCAGAGTTGCCAGCAGCTAACTGGGCCATTTCCAGCCTTTCCAACTTCCAATCCCACTGCCAGCTCGTGAATTTGGATCTAGGGACTGGAGTCCCTAACCCCCCCCCCCCCCCCCGGCTTAGAACCCAGAGTTCTCCCTGTGTCCACACATGCCACATCTCCAACTGCGTGACAGCTGCATTCCTTTGAGAAGAACAGGCATTTCAGTGGCCAAGCACACAAATTTTGGAGTCAGTCAGGGTAAGGGCCCTTAGGCAAGTTGATGGCTCTGAGTTTCAGGACTGTCCTCTCTAAAACAGGGCTGGCATGTACACTAAGAGGGACATGCAGGGCAGGTGCCAGGCTGGTGGGTGACCCAAGGCAGGGGCTATTGTCCTGACCACTCTCACCCAGTCCAGAGAATGAAGTCAGGTGCTGGCTCGAAGGCCTTCATGGCGTAGATGGAGGAATTGATGAGGATCCAGGGAGAATCGCAGAGATAATCACCCCAGGGGCCTGCGTTGGGCACCTGCTGGTTGCCAGCGGATGGGCACACCTTGAAGGGGTCTTCCGATACGGTGTAGTTAGGGTCAAAGTGTAGGTCAGAGATGTGCCAGAACTTTCCTACAAGGGAAACAAGAGCCTCCCTTAATGTTAGTCCCTCATTGAGTCTGGGTGGGCAGGGAATTGGGGGGCACTCTGGGCTGGGGCAGGGGACACTGCACTGGTGAAAGGAAGTTCTTTCTGAACCCAGAGTCTGACTTTTTCCAGAGAAGCACTGAGCAGAGAAGGAAACAGGTTTGACTCTGGTCTAACCTATGACCTTTGACAAAGCCTAAACCACCTCCTCACCTCAGTATCCTCAAGTAGCACAAGGGGTTAGGCAATGTGCCCCCAAGAATCTCTTGAGAGTTTTAAGTAGAGTGCTGGCTTTTATTTGTTTGCTTGCTCGCTTGCTTGTCATTGTCAGGCTTTGCTGCTCTGGGCCAACTTTTTCAGAGAGAGAGAGAGAGAGAGAGAAAAGTTGAAAGAGAGAGGGAAAAACTTCCTCTAGTACTGTAGAGGCTGGACCCAACCCTGGGTCTGTACATGGCAAATCAGGTATACTTTCAAGCTAAATTATTTTGCCAACAACAGAGGGCTTGCTCTAAAGCAAAGGGAAAGGAGAAGCAGGAGGTGGGCAGTGGTGCACCTGGTAAAGCACACATTGTATCATGTGCAAAGATCCAGGTTCAAACTCCCAGTCCCCACCTGTAGGGAGAAAGCCTCACAAGCTGTGAAGCAATGTTGCAGGTGTCTCTCTTTCTCTCCCTTTCTTATCCACTATCCCTCAATTTCTCTCTGTCTCTATCAAAAACAAAAGAAAGAAAAAGGGGGGAAAATAGCCACAGGAAGTAGTGGATTAGTTGTGCGGGCACCAAGCAATAACCTTGGTGGCAATAAATAAATACATACATACATACATACATACATACATACATATATACATACATAAAATAAAGCAAAGCAGAGATAGAAAGAGTGTCACTATTAAATGCTCAGACTCTGGAGTTCTCCTGAGCCCTTAATTAGAGCCAGCCCTTACCTATATGTATTTCCTGGGAAATACATATAGAAATCTGACCTGTGAGAGGAAGGCTTGTAAAATCTTGCTAACTAGGGTGGGGATAGATAGCATAAAGGTTATGCAAAAAGATTTTCATGCCTGAGGCTTCAAAGTCCCAGATTTAATCCCCAGCACCACCATAAATCAAAACTGACTTTTGGTGAAGAAAAAAAAAATCTTGCTGACTAGTCCCAGGCAAAACCTGAGCGATCAGTGGTGCTGCTGGAGAAATAGCTCAACTGGTAGAGCATCGAATTTTTATGCCTGAGTTCCAGTTTAACTCCTGGCAGTGTATGTACTGGAGTGATATCTCTCTCTGTCTCTCTGTTTCTTTTTTTATTTTTTAATTATCTTTATTTATGTGTTGGATAAAGACAACCAGAAAAAGAGAGACAGAGACAAAAAGATACCTGCAGCACTGACTTCTTCACCACTTGCAAAGCTTTTTTCCTATAGGTGGGGACTGGGGACTTGAACCCGAGTCCTTCCATATTATAACATGTGCACTCAACCAGATGTGCCATCACCCAGCCCCCCTTCTCTCTCATATGAAACTCTTTCTTTCACATGTAATAAGTAAAATAAATATTTGAAAAAGTAAACCATTAATCCCCCAACAAAGAAATTAAAAAAGAAGAAGGAGGAGGAGGAGAAGGAGGAGGAGGAGGAGGAGGAGAAGGAGGAGAAGGAGGAGGAGGAGGAGGAGAAGGAGGAGAAGGAGAAGGAGGAGAAGGAGAAGGAGAAGGAGGAGGAGGAGAAGAAGAAGGAGGAGGAGAAGAAGAAGAAGAAGAAGAAGGAGGAGGAGGAGGAGGAGGAGGAGGAGGAGGAGGAGGAGGAGGAGAAGGAGAAGGAGAAGAAGAAGAAGAAGAAGAAGAAGGAGAAGAAGAAGAACAGGGGCCAGGTGGTGGCACACCTGGTTGAGCGCACATGTTACAGTGCGCAAGGACACAGGTTCAAGCCCCCAGTCCCCATCTGCAGGGGGAAAGCTTCACAAATAGTGAAGCAGTGCTGCAGGTGTCTCTGTCTCTCTCCTTCTCTATCACTCCCTTCTCTCTTGATTTCTGTCTCTCTCCAACAAATAAATTTTTAAATTTTTTAATTTGTTTAAAAAAAAAAAAAGGACCAACAAACAAAAGCCAGGCAGTGGGCAATGTGTGTGCTGATGGACCCTGGGGGCACCAGCCCAAAGAAAAAAAGTGAATTCCAACTGGCCTAAATTCCTGATGTGGGTGTGTCTATGGGGGCAGCTAGAGCTGCTGCTGGGAGTGGTCCTCTGCAGAAGTGGTTGACCAAAACCTGAACTCACCTCTGAACTACGTGAGGCGGAACTGCCAGCAAGCTCTCTGTGCAGAGCCTGCAAGATCACTCATCTACATGGTGTACCTGCTTTTTTTTTTTTTTTTTAATTTTTTTTTATTCCCTTTTGTTGCCCTTGTTGTTTTATTGTTGTAGTTATTATTGTTGTTGTCGTTGTTGGATAGGACAGAGAGAAATGGAGAGAGGAGGGGAAGACAGAGAGGAGGAGAGAAAGATAGACACCTGCAGACCTGCTTCACCACCTGTGAAGCGACTCCCCTGCAGGTGGGGAGCCGGGGTTCGAACCGGGATCTTTATGCCGGTCCTTGTGCTTTGCGCCACCTGCGCTTAGCCTGCTGCGCTACAGCCCGACTCCCGGTGTACCTGCTTTGTCATGCACACAAACCACGTTTGAGCCTGGCCCCTCAGCACTAGGGGAAGAGTTAGTGCTATGGTGTCATTTCCTCTCTCTCTTTATCTGGGAAACAAATAAACAAAAAAATCCAGCCCAGAACAGTGTAGCCCCAGTGACAACAACAACAAAAGTCTCTCCAGGCTGAATGGTGGTGTATCTGTAGAATGTCCATGTTAAAATGCATAAGGACCTGGGTTCAAGTTCCCAGTCCACAGCAGCAGAGGGGAAACTTTACAAGCAGTGAAGCAGTTCTGAAAGTGTCTCTCTTTCTCTCTCCCTCTCTATCTCTCCTTCCCTGTCAATTTCTCTGTCTATATGAAATAAATAAATAAATAAAATATTTAAAATTTTTTAATTGCCTTTATTTATTTAGTGGATAGAGACAGCCAGAAATGGAGAGGGAAGGTGGTGATAGAGAGGGAGAGACAGAGAGACTCTTGTAGCCCTGCTTCACCACTTGTAAAGCTTCCCCCGGCAGATGGGGACTGAGGGTTCGAACCTGGATCCGTGAGCATTGTAACATGTGCACTCAGCCAGGTGTGCCACCATCTGGCCCCTAAATGAAATATTTTTCTAACTTTCTCTGTGTTGGTAGAGAGAAGGTTGTGGACCAGTAGTTGCTACAGTGGGCAGAGCATTGGATTCCCACTCACGAGTTTCAAGTTCTGTCCCTAATACCACATGTGCCAATGCTCTGGTTCTTTCCCTCTTTCTCACTAACAAATAAATAAACCTTAAAAATAATGATAATAATAAGGGGCCGGGCGGTATCGCACCGGGTTAAGTGATGTAGTGCAAAGTGCAGACCAGTGCAAGAATCCTGGTTCAAACTCCCGGCTCCCCATCTACAGGGGAAGCACATCTTCACAAGTGGTGAAGCAGGTCTGCAGGTGTCTGTCTTTCTCTCCCCCTCTCAACTTACCCTCCTCTCTCAATTTCTCTCTGTCTTATCCAACAACAACAGCAGCAGTAACAACAATAACACCAGCAGCAATAACAACAACAACAATGGAAAAAGATGGCCACCAGGAGCAGTGGATTCATGGTGCAGGCACTGAGCCCCAGCAATAACCCTGGAGGCAAAAATTTAATTAGTTAATTAATTAATTAATTAAAAATAAAGGGGCCATTAGTCCCCCAATAAAGAAAAAATAGAGAGGTCAGGAAGATAGCACAGTAGTTTACACAACATATTTCCATGCCTGAGACACTGAGGTCCCAGGTTCAATTGCTGACACCACCATAAGCAAGAACTATGTAGTGTTCTGGTTAAAGATTAAAATAAAATAGTGGTCCAGGGAGTAGCACAGTAGATAAAGCATTAGACTCAGGCTGGGGAGACAGTATAATGGCTATGCAAAAGACTTTCATGCCTGAGGCTCCAAAGTCCCAGGTTCAATCCCCAGCACTACCATAAGCCCAGCTTAAGCACACACAGTACTATGTAAAGGGCCAGTGCTAGGAACAGGGTTTGAGCCTCTAGCTCCCCACTTGTAGTGGGGACACTTCACAAGCAGGTCTGCAGGTGTCTATCTTTCTCCCTCTCAGTCTATAGGTGTCTATTTTCTCCTTCTCTTTCTCCTCCACCCCTCTCAATTTCTCTGTTCTATTGAATAAAATAAAGAAAAAAAAAAAGGAAAAATAAAATATTTTTTAAAAAAGTGTTGGACTCTCAAGCATAAGGTCCTGAGTTCAATTCCTGGAACACATTACCAAAGTGATGTCTGATACCCTCTTTCTCTTTCTCTCTCTCATTCTCTTTCCATCCTCTCTCTCACCTCTTATTCCTCTCACTAATAAAATCTTTTGGGTGGGGGTAGATAGCATAATGGCTATGCAAAGAGACTCTCATGCCTGAAGCTCCATAGTCCTAGGTTCAATCCCTCTCAATTTCTGGCTGTCTCTATCCAATAAACAAATAAAGATAATTTTTTTAAAAGTGGGGGAAAGTGGTCTGGGAGGTGGCACAGTGAATAAAACATTGTACTCTCAAGTGTGAGGTCCTGAGTTCAGTCCCCAGCAGCACATATAACAGAGTCATGTCTGATTATTTCCCCCTCTCTTTCCTCTTATCATTCTTCATGAATAAATAAATAGGTAAAATCTTTTTTTTTAAGTTTTTTTTTTTTTTGTGAGGGAAAGACACCACAGCATCAAAACTTCCTCCTGTGAGGTATATAGGCTGGGCTAGAACCCCCCAAAAGTGTCTTTCCTGTCTCCCCTGATTTAAGTTTGGTCTCAAGAAAGGATCAGAAACTTGGACACGCTAAGGTGAAAATGACTGACTAAGCACATTGTGATCCTCCTTTGCTGCTCTACAGTCATCCTTACCAGGAAACATGCTTATTAGTATTACTATTGTTTTACTAGTTTATTCATTACTTGGCAGAACACTGCTTAGCTTTGGCTTGTGGTGGCCAGAAATGAAACATAGGGCTTTGGAGTCTCAGGCATGAAAGTCTGTTATATAACCACTGTGGTAGCACCCCTGAGCCTATTAATTAATTACTTTTTCTTTTTTAAAACATTTTGTTTATGTATTGGATAGAGACATAAATCAAGAAGGAATAAAAAAAGAAAGAAATCAAGAGGGAAAAATAAGGTAGAGAAGAAGAGAGGGGTGGGGGAAGATATTGTAATGGTTATGAAAACAGACTCTCATGCCTGAGGCTCCTAAGTCCCAGGTTCAGTCTCCTGCACCTCCATAAACCAGAGCTGAGCAGTGTTCTAGGAAAAAAAAAAAAAATATATATATATATATATATATAGAGAGAGAGAGAGACAGAGAGAGAGAAGGAGAAGGAGAAGGAGAAGGAGAAGAGAAGGAGAAGAAGAAGAGAGAAAAAAGAGATACCTGTAAAACTGCTTTACTGAGGAGTCAGAGCAGCGCAGCAGATTAAACGTACGTGGCTCAAAGCACAGGGACCGGCTTAAAAGGATCCGGGTTCAAGCCCCGCTCCCCACCTGCAGGGGAGTCGTTTCACAAGCGGTGAAGCAGGTCAGCAGGTGTCTCTCTTTCTCTCCCCCTCTCTGTCTTCCCCTTCTCTCTCCATTTCTCTCTGTCCTAGCCAACAACGACTACATCAATTAACAACAACAATAATAATTACAACAATAAAAAGCAACAAGGGTAACAAAAAGGAATAAATAAATATATTTTTAAAATATTTTTAAAAAACTGCTTTACTGCTCATGAAGCTTCCCCCGCCCCACCGCAGGTGGGGACTGGGGGCTTTAATCTGGGTCCTTGTGAACTGTAACGTATATGCTCTACTGGGTGCACCACCACCCACATCCTAGTTAATTATTTTTTTAAGATTTTAAAAAATATTTATTTATTTATTCCCTTTTGTTCCCCTTGTTGTTTTATTGTTGTAGTTACTATTGATGTCGTTGTTGTTGGATAGGACAGAGAGAAATGGAGAGAGGAGGGGAAGACAGAGAGGGGGAGAGAAAGACAGACACCTGCAGACCTGCTTCACCACCTGTGAAGTGACTCCCCTGCAGGCGGGGAGCCGGGGGCTCAAATCAGCATCCTTACGCCAGTCCTTGTGCTTTGCACCACCTGCGCTTAACCGCTGTGCTACCTCCCGACTCCCATAATTATTTTTAAAGATTTTTTTTATTTGTACATCTGAAGGAGAGAATTTCACCTGAGACAGAAGAGAGATAGAGAGAGAAAAGTCAGAGCATCACTGATGTCTTGTGGCTTAGACGCTCCCTTTACTTCCTCTAAAGAAAAGACAGAAACCATTTCCCTGCCCCACACAGGCTCTTTCTCAATTCACCACAAACACCTAGCAGTTCTGCCCCTTTGACGTTAGTCAGCCTTCAAAACATTTAGTGGATATTTCTCCACTTCGGAAACTCCTTGTAGATGAGAGAGATTCAAGTGTCAGCTGTTGGTTTGTCTCTCCTTACAAGTATAGTCATTGTGTAAAACTGAAACTCTTGGGGCCAGACAGCGGTTAAGCGCTCACATTACAGTGCTCAAGGACCTAAGTTCAAGCCCCTGTTCCTTGCCTGCAGTGGGAAAGCTTCACAAACGGCTGCAGGTGTCTCTGTCTCTTTCCCTCTCAATTTCTCTCTGTCTGTATATAATTTTAAAAAACAACAACAACCACTAGGGAGCCAGGCGATAGGGTGGTGGGTTAAGCGCACGTGTCCCGAAGCGCAAGGACTGACATAAGGATCCCAGTTCGAGTCACTTCACAGGTAGTGAAGCAAGTCTGAAGGTGTCTTTCTCTCCCCATCTTTGTCTTCCTGTTCTCTCTCAATTCTCTCTGTCCTATCCAACAATGACAGCAATAACAACAAGAGCAACAAAATGAAAAAAAAAAAATCGCCTCCAGGAGCAGTGGGTTCGTAGTCCCAGAGATAACCTGGAGGAGGAAAAAAAAACAAACCTGAAACTCTTTACAGTAAGGAGACAAGGAGGCACTCCCTAGACAGAAAGAGGGAGAGAGAGAGGGAGATTGATTCCCCAAGTCTTATTCAGAAGAAGCCAATGTAGAGAATATATGGTGCAGTGAACACAAGGTCCAGCAGGGGGCTTCACGTCCTTATAGGGAAAGGGATCACAAAGACCTCATCTTCTGCTGGGCCCAACCCCCAACACCATTCCCACTGGGCCACAGCTCATTCTGCTCACAGGACCTTTTCCTTCACTTCCCCACAGCCACACTCTGCCTTTCTCCATGTTACTCAGGGGGGTTCCCCTCTCATTTAGACCTCAGTTGGTTCTTTCTGGTCAGACTCCAGAGTTACTTCCTCAGAGGAGCCTTCCCTGATGACCTTTTCTCAAACACCACTACCCTCACCACCTATCTGGTCACTATTTTCCTCAGAGCACTCTCATATATAATTTTGTTTGCTTGCTCACCCTTTAACTTTCTTGTTCTCAGTGTCAGTTCCATAAGATCAATTTACCACAATTTCTTACATCTATGCTTTGTCCCTACAACAATACCTGGATGTGAAAGAAGCCTAAATATGTACTGAATGAATGAACAAGACTGTAGGAGTGTAATTAGAATGCTAAGTACTCAAAGAATAGTAGCAAAGTTCCTGGCCTTTTACAAACTTATCTCATATTATCTCTGAGATAATTCTGTGAAGTGAGACTCTATGCCCATTTCACAGACAAGGAGACTCAGTCTCAAATCTGCACTCTCTTATTCCAAGGATTTGACACAGTATTGACTCAGAGGCTGCAGAAAAGTGACTTTTATTATATATTACCCATAAAAGAATGGGAGACATAGGCTTCTATGGGATTAGTGAACATCAATGCTGTTAGCATGTCATGGAAAAAGGAGAGAGAGAGAACTAAAACCTCACTCTGGCATATGCAATGCCAGGGATTGAATTTACGACCCCATGCTTATGTTGGATAGGGTCCAACACTATCAACTGCATGACTTCCCATCTCACTCCCTAACTGTTCTCTTTCAAGTGAAAGAAAGCTGGGTGTAAATCTCTGTCAAGAAAAAATGTAGTACGTACTACACTCATAACACACCATTTAACACAACGATGACACGTTGGGGCTAAACTGAATAATCTGTACAACACAGTCAGTCGAGAACATTTGAGAGAGACTGAACCTGGGACTTTAGAGCCTCAGGCATGAAAATATTTTTGCATAACCAGCATGCTGTGTCCCTCAACCTCTTCTTTTTTTTAAAATTTATTTCTTTATTGGGGAATTAATGTTTTACATTCAACAGTAAATACAATAGTTTGTACATGCATAACATTCCCCAGTTTCCCATTTAACAATACAACCCCCACTAGGTCATTTATTGTCCTTCATGGACCTGTATTCTCCCCACCCACCCACCCCAGAGTACAGAGTCTTTTACTTTGGTGCAATACGTCAATTCCATTTCAGGTTCTAGGTGTGTTTTCTTTTCTGATCTTGTTTTTCAACTTCTGCCTGAGAGTGAGATCATCCCATATTCATCCTTCTGTTTCTGAATTATTTCACTTAACATGAATTTTTCAAGGTCCATCCAAGATTGGCTGAAAACGGTGAAGTCACCATTTTTTACAGCTGAGTAGTATTCCATTGTGTATATAGACCACAACTTGCTCAGCCACTCATCTGTTGTTGGACACCTGGGTTGCTTCCAGGTTTTGGCTATTACAAATTGTGCTGCCAAGAACATATATGTACACAGATCTTTTTGGATGGATGTGTTGGGTTCCCTCACCCTCTTCTCTTTCTACCTCTTAAATAAATATTTTTAAAAGAAAATTTGAGGGGCCAGGTGGTGGCCCACCTGGTTAAGTGCATACACTACAGAGCAAGGGCTACTACACTGAAAGAACTTGTCTGTTCCTCTTCAGTGAGAAGTGGAAGTGTGGGGTGGCAGCATAGCTCATCGGAATGGTGCACTGCTTTGCACAACAGTTTCGAGTTAATTCCCCCATCCCATTGAGGGAAGTTTCGGTGCTGTGGTTTTCCGCCTCCTTCTCCTCCTCCTCCTCCTCCTCCTCCTCCTCCTCCTCCTCCTCTTCCTCTTCCTGTCTTCTTCTTCTTCTTCTTCTTCTTCTTCTTTGTCTCCCTCTCTCTCTCTCTCTCTCTCTCTCTGTCACTTAGGGGGAAAAAAGCAGAAGGGTAAGGGCAGTTTACCAGAAGGAATGTGTGGGAAGAACCAGTAAGGGGGTGCCCCACCCAAGCTCTTAGCTAAGAAAGGTGGAAGTAGAAACCCGACCACTTTATGCAAAGCAAAGACTCTTTGCCTCCAAAGCTGGTTCCTCCACTTGAGGGGACTGATTTGCCTGAAAATGCAGGCACTATGAAATTCTCTTTAACATTGATTTTGTTTTTAAATTATAGAAGTTCACATTATAGAAAGTTTGGAGAAAAATCCACCACTTCCCGTTTGTGAGCTTGGGCAAGTCTGGTGCTCACTCTGAGGCTTATTTTCCTCATTTGCAAAATAGGTATCATGGACTATGGACTACAGACAGTGAATGAGCTTTCGTTAATTTCATTTTTCAAATGGAGTTTTTTAAAAAAGAGCAGCATACATCAAGTGTCTATCACAAGCCTGACCCATTAAAAAGTGCTCAATAAATGAGGGGTGTGTGTGTGTGTGTCCCCTATTTTTAGCAGCATTTTTCGTTTTCAAAGAAGTTTCCGACAACCCCCTCGGATCCCAAGCTCCCAGTACAAAAACAAAGACATCACAAGGCTTTCGAAACGCCTACCCGACTGGGTCCTGGCAGCTCCAAGTTGGATCAGGATAATCAGCAGCTTGAGCAGCCTCATTCTTGGGGTTCACCTTCCAGGAGCCGCGGGGTTCTCCAGCAGCTGTGTGCTCTGCAGGTTTCTGTCCTGAGACCTTTTGTTCCCAGTCCCAGAGTTTAAGTCGCGCCTGCCTTTTTCTCTTTTATCCAGCAGGGTGTGAGCTGGATCCGTTTAAAGAGATAACAGCAGCCAGAACTTTGCACTCTGAAGTAGACAGCACTACCTGTCCTGCCAGTTTCTCAGAGCCCGGTGCAACCAGCAACTGTGTTCTCCAGGGGTCCACCCAATCCAGTCACTTGAGAGGAAAATACTATTCACTTTTCAAGTTTTTACGTTGCATGTCCCCAGGAAGACAAACCTTTAGTCCTCAGAGGAACTTAACTAGTTGGTACAAAAGCAAGTAGTTTGACTATAAAATGAAGGAAGTCTGAATTACCATTCACGCATGTGGGTGTTAACTGAAGAAAGGAAGGAAAATAGACAACTAGATTTTCTTTCTGCCTTTCTTCCAATTTTACCCCTTTTTCTTTTTTACCAGAGCACTGCTCAGCTCCAGCTTATGTTGGTGCTGAGGACTGAACCTGGGACCTTTGGCACCTTAGACATGACAGCCTTTTATTTTCTTCAGGGTTATTGCTGGGGCTCGGTGCCTACACTACAAATCCACTGGTCCTGGAGGCCATTTTTTCCTTTTTGTTGCCCTTGTTGTTTATCGTTGTTGTTATTGCTGTCATTGTTGTTGGATAGGGCAGAGAGAAATGGAGAGAGGAGGGGAAGACAGAGGGGGAGAGAAAAATAGACACCTGCAGACCTGCTTTACCACTTGTGAAGCATGGGTCCTTGCACTTGGCACTATGTGCTTAACCGGCTGCACACTGCCCAGTCCCCCTAAATAGGCATTATTTTTACAGGTGCCTTTGATATGGAAAGGGCAAGAAAGCTCAGTTTCCTCATTTGTAAAATGAAATGATGACAACACAACAGTGACAATAGACACATTTGGTTGTTATGAAGATTAAGTGAACAAATATGGTGGACATTGCTTTTTTTTTTTTTTCTTTGCTTCCAGGGTTATTGCTGGGGCTCAGTGCCTGCACTATGAATCCACTGCTCCTGGAAGCCATTTTCCCTGTTTTTGTTGCCCTTATTGTTATTGTTGGTATAGCTGTTGTTGCTGTAAATGATGTCCAATTAAAATTCCATATCAAGGCATAAATAAGGAATTGAAGCAAGGCATTTATTCTTTTGCAAGAGGGCTTGCAACCAACAGTGGCTGTCAGGCAGCAGCGCACCCCCTTCACCCTCCTCCCATCTTTTATAGCTGACTCAGAACTATCTCCTCCACCCCTGGGCTGGGCTTCAGAGCTCACAATCTCCTCCTTTCCTTACCAGCATAGAACAACTGTTTAGTACAAAAATTCTTCCTATAAATTGTTACCTATGACCACCTGTGGCCAGTAGTTTTGTATTCTTTTTTTTTCTTTAATTTTTTTTTATTATTTATTTATTCCCTTTTGTTGCCCTTGCTGTTTTATTGTTGTAGTCACCATTGATGTCATTGTTGTTGGATAGGACAGAGAGAAATGGAGAGAGGAGGGGAAGACAGAGAGGGGGAGAGAAAGATAGACACCTGCAGACCTGCTTTACCACTTGTGATGCGACTCCCCTGCAGGTGGGGAGCTGGGGGCTTGAACCGGGATCCTTACACGGGTCCTTGTGCTTTGCGCCACCTGCACTTAACATGCTGCGCTATAGCCCTACTCCCAGTAGTTTTGCATTCTTTAGGTCTGCTCTTTGAAGTGCTTGCTGATCCTCCAGCAGAGACCCTCAGACTCTCTTCCTCCTTTCCTAAATAAGGGCTCAAACTGAGATCCTTACACTGGTCCTTGAGCTTTGTGCCATGTGTGCTTTTTTTTTTAATGATTTTACTTATTCATAAAGATAGAAAGAGAGAGAGAGGGAGAACCAGACATCACATCACGCTGGTACATGTGCTGCTGGGGATTGAACTCAGGACCTCATGCTTGAGAATCTAATGCTTAATCCACTGCACCACCTCCTGGACCACACACCATGTATGCTTAACCCACCCAGCCCCTGACATGACAGCTTTTATACATACACATTAGTTTAATTTTATTTTATTTGATAGGACAGAGAATTTTTAATTTTTTCTATTGTCTTTACTTATTTATTGGATAGAGACAGCCAGAAATCTTGAAGAAGGAGATAGAGAGGAAGAGAGACACATGCAACAATGCTTCACCACTCAAGAAGCTTTCCTCCTGCAGGTGGAGACTAGGGCCTTGAACCTAGGTCCTTGTGCATTACAACATGTGCACTGAACCAGGTGTGCTACCACCCACCCCCTAAAATCCTTTTTTCATAACTATTATGGTACTTAGATTTTCAGGAACGGTTATTAATGAATCAGACTGAGGACTGGAGTCCAGGAGTTTCTCAAACCCAGAAACACTCCTTACATTACTCTACTCTGTGAGAACTGATCTAAAGACTGGGTCTTGATGTAAAGGGTGCAGACTGCAGTGACTCCATGACAGGCTCCAAAAACTACAGAAATTAGATAGGACCCAGTTTCAGAAAAACAGGTCCTGGAATTCAGGGCCATTACTGGAAATTGAACCCATGGCCATGAGTCAACAGGAACAAAGTTAAGATGAGCATTAAGAAAGGCATCTCCGGAGAGATAGAGACTGTTAAACATTTCCCCACATTTCCCCCAGATGTGTAAGGAAGATAACCACAAGGCTAAGATTGTCATGTATGCTATGTAACCCATACCCTATATATCTCCTCGTGTGCTGGGGTTCGGAGTCGAGCACCTAGAACAGCTGTGTCTGTGTAGGTTCTCGGCCCTAACCCGGGATAGAAATAAAGACTCTTTGTTTTTGCATCACTTTTAGACAAGGTGTCTTCCTTGGATTCCCAAACCTAACAGATACAGAGACTGTATACACTGTGTATAGCTGAGGAGAGCTTAAATTAATATCTATGACATTCTAGGAATTCTATGACATAGCAGTGGTTTTAATTTCTCCAACTCTTGTGATCTGTTTATCCAGGAATGAGTAACGGTCACTGCTGGGGGCCAGCCTCAGAAGGTTATTAGGGTATCCTGAAAGATGAGGGGCGTCAGTGCGGAATGAGGAAGAATGAGAGACGAGTGAGTTGATTCTGAATCAAGCTCAAGCAGACATCTCTGTCATACTCAAGCAGAATTTTATTTTATCTTTTTTAATTTCTTTATTGGGGAATTAATGTTTTACATTCAACAGTAAGTACAATGCATAACATTCCCCAGTTTCCCATATAACAATACAACCCCCACTAGGTCCTCTGAATCCTTCATGGACCTGTATTCTCCCCACCCACCCACCCCAGAGTCTTTTACTTTGGTGCGGTATGCCAATTACATTTCAGGTTCTACTTGTGTTTATTCTCTGATCTTGTTTTTCAACTTTGGCCTGAGAGTGAGATCATCCCATATTCATCCTTCTCTTTCTGACTTATTTCACTCAACATGATTTTTTCAAGGTCCATCCAAGATCGGCTGAAAACAGTGAAGTCACCATTTTTTACAGCTGAGTAGTATTCCATTGTGTATATATACCACAACTTGCTCAGCCACTCATCTGTTGTTGGACACCTGGGTTGCTTCCAGGTTTTGGCTATTACAAATTGTGCTGCCAAGAACATATGTGTACACAGATCTTTTTGGATGGATATGGTGGGTTCCCTAGGATATATCCCCAGGAGAGGGAACTTTATTTTTATAGTCTAATAAGGCTTAGCTCATTAAAACAAAAATCACCAAGGCTTTGATTATTAATACAAAAATCACCAAAGCTTTGATCACTAATACATAAATCACCAAGGCTTTGGTTATTAAAACAAAAATCACCAAGTAAGAACAGCACAGGTAGCAAACACCTCCTGCTTTATGGAACATCCACATTCCAGGGGCACTTTTCTCCCTGAGATCACATCACAGTTTCTATGTCTTTTGTTATTCCTGTACCTGTGTGCTAGGCAGATGTCCTATTGGTTAAGATTAATATTCTACCTGTATGTTTATGCCATTCTCTTCCTCCTATGTATCAGAAGCCAATGGTTCATAGAAAGTTCAAGCTTATTATGTTTCTAGGGGATTTAAACAAACTGAACTGCCCATTTAACTGGAATCCATCTTCTGTGTATGCTCACTGTGTGACCTAGGTTCTCATGTACTATTCCTGTATAAGGAAGTGGAAGCATAGTGGTGGGTGGTAGATTAAAAGGCCCATTGTATCTAGGCGGGTACCATAACTTTCCATTTATTAATTATGCTATGTAAGGTAAGCCTGGCCATAGGTAAAGATTATTAAGACCACACAGAGCTTAATCCCAAGCCCTATACATAGCAAAAAGCAAGATGGTTTTAGTTTGGCCTGGAGAGTCCAGCCATGCTGAACTTCTTATGAAGCTGGTACCGTGTCAAGCAGCTCTCATAGCAGCACCTGCACCATTTCCCTCTTTTTTATTTTGTAAATGAAACTTTCTTGTTTCCATAGAAATGGCCTTGATGCTGTGACTTAGCACTCGGAAGACTGCTGGAAAAAGATAATGATGAGGATAATAAAAATGCTGAGACCTAAATAACTGAAGAATGAGAACCATGTTTTTCCATTTACAAATGAGGACAATTGTTTTCCCATATTGGTTGCCACATCAGAGGCAGAGACCCAAGGAATCTGGGTTTCTCCTGTGGTCTGAATCTGAGTCTGTAAATCTTGTATTATTAAAAACTAGTATTATCCCATAATCCCCTGAGGTGTCTCTGTACATTTTCCCATGGGTGGGTAGAATCATTGTAAGTATAGGGGATAACACAAATCCACTTGAAATTTGAGTGACATCTTGTGGTCATTCTGGTTTTAATATTTTTAATCTGGTCCCAGTGTATAGAACTGCATCCTCAAGAGCATTAACTCTTGCCTCTAACTTCCTATCTATCTTTTCTTGTGTCCTAAGTGTTAGAGTAATTCTTTGAAAGCTGATCTACATTATTAGCAGTATGCTTTTCTTGTACTAAGGAAGTAGTTGCTACAACTACTGAGCTAGTAATTTCTATGAGTGCTGTAACTTCTAATATTAATGTGGCTATAAATCTTTTTGGTATTTTTAATGCATAAATAATTGTTATCAATGCTTAGATCTATAACAGGGTCAGAATCTAATAAATCAAAGGGAGAGGAAAAGGTAGGAGGCTCTTCAAGAATTGTGGACAAGTTCAGTGGAGGTGGTGGTCTCCTCAGGTTCTTTGGCAGCAAAGGCAGGCTCTTGGACATGTCTAATAAGTCTGTCTGCAATCCAGATGGGAGAATCTGCATCCTGAGGAAAAACACAAGCACACCCTGGCCCAATGCTACCAGGGCATCCGGTCCTTTGCATTTGCCTGCCAGCAAGTCTTTCCACTTCACTAAGGGTTTATCAGAGGTGCTTTCCTGCCCCCAGTGTCATAAGTATAAACTGGGACTTTATCAGTTTTTAAAGCCAAAGGTTATCCAGCATAAGACATGCAATAGATCAAATGTTGAGAGACATCTTTAAATGCCTTTGCTGTTCTTGCAGTAGCCATGATCAGATGTGAGAAAGTATCTATGCAGACATGAGTTTGTAATAAGGTTAGAATAGAAGTATCACTGTTGCTAACAGGTAATGAAGCAGTTTCTATATGAGGAAACAATCTTGTAATACATTAAGAATCTGTGTATAGATTAAAAACTTTGTCTTTAGGTGGTTCAGGAGGTGGCACAGTGGTTAAGGCACTAGACTCTCAAGCATGAGGTCACGAGTTCAATCCCCAACAGCACATGTACCAGAGTGATGGCTGGTTCTTTCTCTCCTCCTATCTTTCTTATGAATAAATAAATTCTTTAAAAAAAACCTTGTCTTTAAGCAAGGTAAAGGTATATGTCACTGCTTTTATTTCAATATTCTGAGCTCAGTTTTCAGAGACCATATCAAAGAACTGCTCCCCATCTATTATTACTGCTGCTATTCTACTGAAGGAGCCATCAGTAAATACTAAAGAAGTAGGAGGAGGTAAGAGTGAGTTAGAGGATAGTTTTGAAAAACAATAAAGCCACTAAGGAAGGATATGATCTTGTAAATTTACTTCTCCTTTGTTAGATCCCTGAGGCACTTGATTATGACATTTTCTATTAAAATGTCCCTGCTGTCCACAGGAAGAGCAACCTCTTAATATTTTACCTTCTCCCTTGTTATGTAATTTGGTCAAAAACTGAGTAGATGTTTTCCCTGTAAAGCTGCAGCGATAGTACTGCCCTATAAGAAGGAAGGTGTGACTTCTGAGCAGGCTTTCACAAAGTCACTCAATGAACCTGTCTTATGAAAGGGACAAACACATGTTTGACAGGTAGGATTAGCATTTTCAAAATCCAATTGTTTAATAATTATCTAAGCTACTTCCTCTTGTAGTATGATTTTTGAAACCTGATTCATTAATCTAGACAAAGTTACATAAACATTTTCTTGACTAGCTGACACTCCCTTCAACAAGGGAGTACTTTCTGTAGCTAAAATACTAGAACAAGCAAACCACTGTGAAAATGAAAGTGATTCATGAGCGGGCTCCAAAACATCTCTTAACAAGTTCCATCCATAGTGGAAAAGTTTCAACTGGAACATTTTCCGGTCTATGAGTTTCATATTTCTGCCCTACCTGAGTCCATGTGTTGACACTTAAGATGCCTTCCTTAGGGAACCATGGAGATACATCTTGAATAAACTGAAGAAATGTAGATAACTGATTAGCTGAATCTTTTACTTCTTTTTTCTTAAGCATATGTCTTACAATATCTATAGAGTCCTCTTTCTTTAGGCCCAATATGGCCCATAGCTTCTCAAGTTCTGACTTACCCACCTTTTTAACCTGGCTTGTCCTCTACCAGGGGGTCTGCAGCACCCACGGTGGAATCCTATCCCCTCCGAGAAAGAAAGCTTACCTTCAGGTCCCTGTTCGGGTGCCACTTGCCGGGAGCCAGCCCCAGCAGGTTATTAGGGTATCCTGAAAGATGAGGGGCGTGGGCGTGGAATGAGGAAGAATGAGAGATGAGTGAGTTGATGCTGAATCAAGCTCAAGCAGACATCTCTGTCATACTCAAGCAGAACTTTCTTTTTTTTTAATTTTTTTATATTTGTTTATTTTTCCTTTTTGTTGCCCTTATTGTTTTTCATTGTTGTTGTAGTTATTACTGTTGTTGTTGTCATCATTGTTAGATAGGACAGAGAGAAATGGAGAGAGGAGGGGAAGACAGAGATCGGGAGAAAAAGATAGACACCTGCAGACCTGCTTCACTGCCCGTGAAGTGACTGCCTTGCAGGTGGGAAGCCAGGGGCTCAACCTGGGATCCTTAAGCCGGTCCTTGCCCTTTGCACTACGTGCACTTAACCCACTGCGCTACCACCTGACTCCCTTTTCTTTTCTTTTCTTTTTTTAAATATTTATTTATTTATTCTCTTTTGTTGCCCTTGTTATCTTATTGTTACAGTTATTATTTTTGTTGTTATTGATGTTGTTGCTGTTGGATAGGACAGAGAGAAATGAAGAGAGGAGGGGAATACAGAGAGGGGGAGAGAAAGATAGACACCTGCAGACCTGCTTCACCACCTGTGAAGTGACTCCCCTGCAGGTGGGAGAACTTTATTTTTATAGTCTCATAAGGCTTTATAATAGCTCATTAAAACAAAAATCACCAAGACTTTGGTTATTAAAACAAAAATCACCAGGTAAGAACAGAACAGGTAGCAAACACCTCCTGCTTTATGGAGCATCCACATTCCAGGGGCACTTTTCTCCCTGAGATCATATCACAGTTTCTTTTTTTTTAATTTTTTATTTAAGAAAGGATTAATGAACAAAAACATAAGGTAGGAGGGGTACAACTACACACAATTCCCACCACCCAATCTCTATAACCCACCCCCTCCCATGATAGCTTTCCCACACATCACAGTTTCTATGTCTTTTGTTATTCCTGTACCTGTGTGCTAGGCAGATGTCCTATTGATTAAGATTAATATTCTACCTGTATGTTTATGCCCCTTGCCCCTATGCATCAGAAGCCATGGTTCATAGAAAGTTCAAGCTTGTTATGTTTCTAGGGGCCTTAAACAAATTGAACTGCCAATTTTTCATAAAATCTGTTCCATTGTTTGATCAAGGAGTTTTGTTTTGTTCCTTACTGAGAAGGCACCATGGTGGTGCTGACCTGGTCAGCCCCTCCATAAAGTTAAGCTCTCTAACTGGAATCCATCTTCTGTGTATGCTCACTATGTGACCTAGGTTCTCATGTACTATTCCTGTATAAGGAAGTGGGAGCATAGTGGTGGGTGGTAGATTAAAAGGCCCATTATATCTAGGTGGGTACCATAACTTTCCATTTATTAATTATGCTATGTAAGGTGGCCCCTCCACTGTGGGAAGCACCAATCTTTCTCTATATTTTAGTGGGAAATACTCAAGGGAGTGGTGTAGACAAAGGGGAAACATTTCTTCCTCTTGGAGTCTCCTGAAAAAAATCTGCATTATTGGTATTGCTTGTTCTATTATGATCAGTCTTGTCAGAGCAGTGCAGCTCTTGTCATTATTTTTGTTATTGGTCAGGTTCTGAGCCTGGCCATAGGTAAAGATTATTAAGACCACACAGAGCTTAATCCCAAGCCCTATCCATGGCAAAAGGCAAGATGGTTTCAGTTTGGCCTGGAGAGTCCAGCTGTATTGAACTTCCTGTGAAGCTGGTACTGTGTCAAGCAGCTTGCATGGCGGTGCCTGTGCCAGTTCACTAAGTTTGACAAAGGGAAAGAGAGAGAGGGAGGTGTTCATGTTTTACAGGGAAAGTTTATCAGAACCAGTGTAGCCCTCTGGGCAGGAAAGGACAAAAGAAAAATTACAAGAGGTATCTCTGCAAAGAAATTGGGGCCAGGGGCCGGGAGGTAGTGCAGTGGGTTAAACACACATGGCAGGAAACTCAAGGGCCAGCATAAGGATCCTAGTTCAAGCGCCCAGCTCCTCACCTGTAGGGTGGTAGCTTCACAAGCAGTGAAGTAGGTCTGCAGGTGTCTATCATTCTCTCCCCCTGATTTCTCTCTGTCCTATTCAACAACAACAGCAATAAGAACAACAAGGGCAACAACAAGGAAAAAAATGGCCTCCAGGAACAGGGGATTCATGGTGCAGGCACCGAGCCCCAGTGATAACCTTAGAGGCAAAAAAGAAAAAAGAAAAAGAAAAAAAATGGGAGGGTCTACACAGCAAAAAGAACCATCACCAAGACACGTTACAGAATGGGAGAAGATCTTTATACATCATACATCAAATAAAGCATTACTAACCAAAGTACATAAAGAACTCCGTGAACTTAGTAACACAAAAACAAGGAACCTTAGAAAATGAGGTGGGGGGGGGGGGGTCGGGTGGTAGCGCAGCGGGTTAAGCGCACATGGCACAAAGCACAAGAATGGCGGAAGGATCCCAGTTTGAGCCCTAGGCTCCCCACCTGCAGGGGAGTCGCTTCACGGGCGGTGAAGCAGGTCTGTAGGAGTCTATCTTTCTCTCCCCGTCTCTGTCTTCCCCTCCTCTCTCCATTTCTCTATGTCCTGTCCTATCCAACAACAATGACATCAATAACAACAACAATAAAACAACAAGTGCAACAAAAGGGAGTAAATAAATAATTTTTAAATTTTTAAAAAATTTTACTTATTTTCCCTTTTGTTGCCCTTGTTGATAAATAAATAAAAATCTTAAAAAAGAGAGAGAGAAGGACAAATGTCAGGTGATCTCATCTATAGGTGACACTTAAAAAGAAAAAAACAGGGACAGAAAGAGAAAACACAAAGCAAAATTTGCACTGATTGGGGTATACGGCATCAGAGTAAAAGATTCTGGAGAGAGGGGTTGGGAGGTCAGGAGGAGGGCCTTGGGATCGCCGTGTACGATGATGGAGAGTGTCCTAAGCTGGGGGTGAGAAATAAAACAAAGAAAAAAAAAAGAAGAAAAAAGAAATGGGAGAGGATCCTTGAGAGAGGTGCCAGGCAAAGTCTGGGATCTTTATAAAGAGCTCCGTGAGGAGGGGGAGATGGCCTGATGATTATGCAACCAGATTGTCATTCCTGAGGTTCCAAGGTCTCAAGTTCAATTCCTCAACATCACCACCACCATATGGCAGAGCTGAAAGTGCTCCAGTAAAAAAATAAGTAAATAAATAAATAACTCCATTATTTCTTGTTCCAGGTGGAGGCCATAATTCACTCAGTCATATTCAATGCCCATATTTACTCACCCAGCTCCTGATCTGGTCCTCAGATGGTTGCATGGAAACCTTGCCCTCTGCACAACTGGGTGTGTGACAGCTTTTGCAGCTTCGTGAGTGTTACCTTTTTGACTCACGGGAACAGCTTGAACATGGTGTCATTTGATGACATGGGAACCAAAGAGCTCTCAGTGCTCTGACTGGAGCCGCTCTCCCTGACTTTAGTCACTGTCTATCTCAGTAGCCCAATGTTAATTACAATTCACTGTCTCTGCATTGATGCAGCCAAGCTAGGTCATTTTCTTTTCTTTTTTTCCTTTTGCTTCCAGGGTTATTGCTGGGGCTCAGTGCCTGCACCACGAACCCACTGCTCCTGGAGGCCATTTTTTCCTTTTTTTTTTAAATTTATTTCTTTATTGGGGAATTAATGTTTTTTTAATAATTTATTTCTTTATTGGGGAATTCATGTTTTACATTCAACAGTAAATACAATAGTTTGTACATGCATAACATTCCCCAGTTTCCCATTTAACAATACAACCCCCACTACGTCATTTATCATCCTTCATGGACCTGTATTCTCCCCACCCACCCACCCCAGAGTCTTTTACTTGGGTGCACATTTTTTCCTTTTGTTGCCCTTGTTGTTGTAGCCTTGCCGTAGTCATTATTGTTGTTGATATCGTTCGTTGTTGGACAGGACAGAGAGAAATGGAGAGAAGAAGGGAAGACAGAGAGGGGGAGAGAAAGACAGACGCCTGCAGAACTATCTCACCACCTGTGAAGCGACTCCTCTGCAGGTGGAGAGCCGGGGGCTCGAACCAGGATCCTTCTGCCGTCCTTGCACTTTGTGCACGTATGCTTAACCCCCTGCGCTACAGCCCAACCCCCTTTATTTTTCTATCTACAGTCATCCCTACCACTTGGTGCTTCAACTTTCATGGCTTCACTCTATTGAGGTTTTTCATTAAAATATTCATTAAAAACTTGATCGAGACAGTGAAAATGATACAGTGCACATTCAGTTGTCTGAGTCAATTATATACCCCTGTATTAAAATTAAAATGACAGTACATATAGACTGTAGGCCTATGTATTCAGCACCCCTGAAAATCCTTCCACACCAGGTGGCTGGGTGCAGCCGTGTGACCACTTCTTGTGTGTGTTTGAAATCAAGTTTGGGGAAACCAAGTCAATTAGAGCATGTTTCTCTCATATGAGCTTCTACATCGCTATGCATCGGAAGCATCTTTGCTCTTGTAAGTGTTTGTGATTTTTGAGAACCTTTATTTAAACCCCATAATGGCTGCTAAACGTGCTGCTGCTTCTAAGCCTTCTGACAATGAAACTAAGCGCCGGAGGAAGATGCTTACCATCAGGAGAAGGTGGAACTCTGGATATGATAAAAAATGGCAAGAAAATCCATCAGGATGCTAGCCAGGCTTCCCTGGATTGAAGACCCCACCAATGTGTCCTGGAGCTCAGCTTCCCCAGAGACCCACCCTACTAGGGAAAGAGAGAGGCAGACTGGGAGTATGGACCGACCAGTCAACGCCCATGTTCAGCAGCGGGGAAGCAATTACAGAAGCCAGACCTTCCACCTTCTGCAACCCACAATGACCCTGGGTCCATGCTCCCAAAGGGATAGAGAATGGGAAAGCTATCGGGGGAGGGGGTGGGATATGGAGATTAGGCGGTGGGAATTGTGTGGAGTTGTACCCCTCCTACCCTATGGTTTTGTTAATTAATCCTTTCTTAAATAAAAAAAAATGGCCCGAGAAAAAAAATTTAAATATCATGTACAAACTATTGAATGTAAAATATTAATTCCCCAATAAAAAAATTTTAAAAATTAAAAAAAAATGGCAAGAAAATCGTGAAGGTTGCCCACCATTATGACTTGAATAAGTGTATTGTTTGCTTCATCCATAGAGATGAAAAGAACATCTATGCAATGATTGTTGTCTCTTTCATCAAGGAAGCAAAGCTAAAGGGGTGTGATCTCAGGTCTAGAGGGTTCTAATAATGTTTAAAAACATATTTAGAAGGTCATAAACGGGTTTTCTATGTTCTAAGTACAAAAATATTTTATTTATAAATAAAGAATCCTACTTTTCAGAAATTCATTTATCGCAGTAGTGTCTGGAACTGATTAACCTCGATAAACGAAGGACAACTGTACTCCATTGAGGAGTGGGTTGTCAGGGACTGATGGTTTTTTGTGTGTCCTTGATGACTGATGAAGACCACTTCTCAGGTCACTATGCCCTACTCTTTCAAAGAGCCAGACCAGCTTTTCCTGATATTTGGCTCTTAACCTCTGTCCAAGAAAAATGGTGCTTTCAGGCTGAGTTCTTTGATACTTCACTGTTTCTATGACACTGGGAACAACATCCTGGAAACAACCCAAGGCAGCTCCTGCCCTTCTCGAGAGAGAGCAGTAAACCAGTGACTTGCATTTCAAGTTGAAGAAGGAAACTTAGACTGAAGAAATTGAAAAGACTTTTAGAAGAAAATGACAGGGTTTTATTTTGTTGTTGTTTTAAAATATTTATTTATTCCCTTTTGTTGCCCTTGTTTTATTGTTGTAGTTATTATTGTTATTGATTTCGTCATTGTTAGATAGGACAGAGAGAAATGGAGAGAGGAGGGGAAGAGAAAGACACCTACAGATGTGTTTCACCGCTTGTGAAGCAACCCCCCTCCCCCCACCCCACCCCCCGCAGGTGGGGAGCCGGGGCTCCAACTGTGGTCCTTATGCTGGTCCTTGCGCTTTACCTTGCCACCTGAGCTTAACCTGCGCTGCCGCCCGACTTGCTGTTGTTGATTTTGTTGTTGTTTTTGTTCTTGCAGAGACTTCACCACTCCAGGAGGAGGGGCCATGCAATGGCACACATGTTAGATGCACTAGACCCCAGGTCTGAGCTTGCTCGCCCGTTCCTGTATCCTGTTATGCTCCAGGCTTCTGTATCCTGCTTTTCAAGGATGTGTTTTTTCCTGTAAAAGCCTGTGCTACAATGAAGGCGGGGCTGCACTCTGAACAGTGTTTTGCTATGGGTGCAGTCTCTGGAAGGCTAATAAAGACTCAATCTGAGGGGTGAGGGCGGGGCTCGTGGTGACACACCTGGTTGAGTGCACATGTTATAATGCACAAGGACCCAGGTTTGAGGCCTTGGTTTTCACCGGCAGAGGGAAAGCTTTCCAAGTGGGTGAAGCAGTGCTGCAAGTCTCTCTCTCTCACTCTCTCTCTCTGTCTCTCTCTCTCTCTCTCTCTCTATATATATATATATATATATATATATCTCCCCTTTCCCTCTTGATTTCTGACTATATCTAATAAATAAAGATAAAAAAGAAATACTTAAAAAAATAAACACAACAAATTGTATCTAAGACCAGTAGGATACAGATGGACTCCTTGTCTAAAGACAAGAAGAAAACATTATTAGTGTATTGCACCAAAGTAAAAGACTCTGGGGTGGGGTGGGGTGGGGTGGGGTGGGGTGGGGTGGGGCTGGGTGGGAGGGTTCAGGTCCTGGAACATGATGGCAGAGGAGGACCTAGTGGGGGTTGTATTCTTATGTGGAAAACTAGGAAATGTTATGCATGTACAAACTATTATATTTTACTTTTGACTGTAAACCATTAATCCCCCAATAAAGAAATTTTAAAAAGAAAAAGGAAAAAAAATTTAAAAGACTGTCAAATTTGGCTAAACTGGTCTCGTGTAGTCTCTGACGCTGCCCCATAACAGCGCCACCTCCTGGACCACTTTATTTTTTTTTCCTCTCTAACTCCAGGTTTATCTCTGGGGCTCAGAGCCTACCCTAAGAATCCACTGCTCCTTGAAGCCTTTTTTTTTTTTCTCACTGGATAGGACAGAGAAAATGAGAGGGGAGGGGAATATGGAAAGCAGGAGAAAAAGACACCTGCAGGCCTGCTTCACCCTGCAGCTCCTATTAATTTTTCTTATATTGGTCTATCTCAGGCCTGCTTGCTTATTTGTCCAGCTTCTAAAGAGTCCAACACAACACAGGACAGTTTACATCCACCCCAACAAGAGTCACATAAAGCTAGATTTATTCCACCTCTCCCTTTGCTAGCTCTGTGACCTTAGGCTGTTTACTAAGACCCACCAATACAGCAACTAAAAAGTCATAATGCAAGATGGTCACGTATCCTTAGCCATGACAATGAGCTGGGGCTGAAACCTAGGACAGTCAGACACTTCAGTGGGGTGACTGCCATCTTGAATTGACTGGGAGTAAAGAAGTTCCAGGTAAAGGACTTCAAGTTTAAGGCCTGGGCAAGTCCTAGGCAAACTGGGAGTAAAGGTCATCCTGCAGTCTGGCCTCAATTAGCCTTGTGTATTGAATTCATATGCCAAATAGGCATTATTTCCTTACTTTTTTCTTCTTTTTTTGCCTCCAGGATTATTGCTGGGGCTCAGCGGCAGCACTACAAATCCTCAGCTCCTGGCAGCCATTTATTCCATATTATTGGATAGGACAGAGAGAAACTGAAAGAGGAGGGGAGATAGAGAGAGAGAAAGGAAGATATACACTTGCATACCTGCTTCACCACTTGTAAAATGAAACCCCTATAAGTGAGGAAGGGTGACTCAAACACAGATCCTTGTATGGGTCCTTGGACTTGGTACTATATGTGCTTAACTGGGTGCACCACTACCCGGTGCCACTAAATAGACATTATTTTCTATTTTTTTAAATATTTATTTATTTCCTTTTGTTGCACTTGTTTTATTATTGTAGTTACTATAGTTGTTGTTATTGATGTCGTCGTTGTTGGATAGGACAGAGAGAAATGGAGAGAGGAGGGAAGACAGAGGGGGAGAAAAAGATAGTCACCTGCAGACCTGCTTTACCACCTGTGAAGCGACTCCCCTGCAGGTGGGGAGCCGGGGGCTCGAACTGGGATTCTTAGGCCGGTGGTTGTGCTTCGTGCCACCTGCGCTTAACCCGCTGCGCTAACACCTGACACCCAACAGGCTTTATTTTCTACAGGTGCTTGTGATATGGGAAGGGTAAGAAAGCTCAGTTTCTTCATTTGTAAGATTAAATGATGACAACACAATAGTGACAATAGACACATTAAGTAAAGAAAGCTAGACATTGCTTTTTTTTTTTTCCGTTGCTTCCAAGGTTATTGCTGGGGCTCAGTGCCTGCACTATGAATCTACTGCTTCTGGAGGCCATTTTCCCCATTTTTGTTGCCCTTATTGTCCTTGCTGTTGTTACTGTTGTTACAGCTGTTGTTGTTGTTGAATACGACAGAGAGAAATTGCGAGAGGAGGGGAAGACATAGAGGGGGAGAAAAGAGAGACACCTGCAGACATGTTTCACCACTTGTGAACCGACCCCTTAAGCTGATTCCTGTGCTTTGCACCATGTGAGCTTAACCCGCTGCGCTACCACCCAGCCACCAACATTGCTATTTTTATCCTGCAGTGCCTGGGAATAAATTCAGAACCTTGGGGAGTAGTGCAGCGGGTTAAGCGCACGTGGCGCAAAGTGCAGGGACCTGCTGAAGGATCCTGGTTCGAGCCCCCAGCTCCCCACCTACAGGGGAGTCGCTTCACAGGCAGTGAAGCAGGTCTGCAGGTGTCTGTATTTCTCTCTACACTCTCTGTCTTCCCCTCCTCTCTTCATTTTTCTCTGTCCTATCCAACAACAACGACATCAATAACAACAATAATAACTACAACAAGGGCAACAAAAGGGAATAAATAAATTTTTTTTTAATTCAGGACTTAGGGTATAAAAGATACCATTAAGCAGCCTCCCAGTCTCTTTCCTCCTTCTTTCTTCCTCCTATTCCCCCAACCCCACTCCTCCTCCTTTTTGAAAGCAGGAAGGAGAAACAGACACAGAAAGATTGCCTGCAACATTGCCCACCATTCACAGAGTTCCCCCACTGCTGTTCCCGTACTCCTGTGTGGGACCAGGGTGGAAGCCAAAGGCCTCATGCATGGTAGAGCACGTGTCTTACCAGGTGAACTATCTCCTGGCAGTCAAAGTAGAAACCGTTGACCCGATACTTTGGACTTAGAGGCACACCCAGATCTAATGTTTTTGCCAATATAATGTCTTTTGCTTCAACAACAAATATATCCACAAATCATGTCAGTGTGACAAATCTAAGGCACAGCAACAGGCTATGTAAAACTGGAAAAACAAATGTGGACTCCTGACGTGAATAAGTATTTTCCATGATGTGGCAGGTGGAGGAGTTGATGAAGCACTGGACTTACAGGCAGGTGGTCCCTAACTCAGTCCCCTGCATCACACATGTGCTAGAGCAGTGCTCTGGTTCTTGCTCCCTCTTCTTCTCTCATTAAAAAATATATATATAGAGAGAGAGAGAGAGAAAGAGAGTGAAAGAGACCACAGCACTGAAACTTCTTTCAAATGGGGTGGGAGTGGGGGGCTTGAGCCTGGAATTGTGTACATGGTGAAGAAATGCACTATCAAGTGGATTACTTCATGATCCAACTGTGGTGGTTTTCTTAAAGTTTATGTATATATATATTTGAGAGAGAAAACCAGAGCATGATGCAAGAAATGGAACTCAGTACCCCATCCTTGTGAGTTCAGTCCTTTATCCATTGAGCCACTTCCTGGGTCACTAAATAAATTATATATATATATTTTGGCTCCAGGGTTATCACTGGGGCTGGGTGCCTGCCTTATGAATCCACTGCTCTTGGTTTTTTCCATTTGTTGTTGTTGCTGCTGTTAATGCTGTCATTGTTGCTACTGTTGTTGGGTAGGACAGAGAGAAGGGAAAGACAGAGATGGGGAGAGAAAGATAGACACCTGTAGACCTGTTCTACTGCTTGTGAAGTGACATACACCACCCCCCACCCCTGCACTTGGGAATCCTTAGATTGGTCCTGGCATTTTGCACCATGTGTGCTTAACCCAGTGCACCACCGCTGGCCACCAATTTTTCATTTTATTTTATTTTGCCTCCAGGATCATCACTGAGGCTCAGTGCCAGCACTATGAATCCACTGTTCCTGGTGGCCATTGTATTTCCTCCCCCCCCATTTTATTATATAGGACAGATACTGAGAAAGGACAAAGAGATAGAGAGAGGGAGCAAAAGACAGACATCTGCAGACCTGCTTCACTGCTCGTGAAACAGACCCCTCCAGGTGGAGAGTAGGGGCTCAAACCTGCGTCCTTGTGATTGGTAGTATCTGTGCTTACTTGGGTGCACCACCGCCACCCCCTTCTCCATAATAAATAAATAAATAAATCTAAATTTCTGGCATAGGCATAAAAATACATTTAAATATAAAATGTAGCTGATGCAAAGGTGATTTAACACCTGAGTGCAAAACTTAACTACTGTGTGTGAGGTCTCGGGTTTAAGACCCAGCATTACATGTACCAGTGGTGGCCTGGTTCTCTTTTACTTAAGTTAATAATTGATAGTCCAGCGGCAGTGCACATGGTGCAAAGCGCAAGGACCGGCTTAAGGATCCAGGTTCGAGCCTCTGCCTCCCCACTTGCAGAGGAGTCCCTTCACAGGCGGTGAAGCAGGTCTGCAGGTGTCTATCTTTCTCTCCTCCTCTCTGTCTTCCCCTCCTCTCTCCATTTCTCTCTGTCCTATCCAACAACGATGACATCAATAAAAATAATAACTACAACAACAAGAAAAACAACAAGGGCAACAAAAAGGGAAAATAAACAAATATTAAAAAGTTAATAATTGAATGAAATAAGCCCAGGGCTGGAGAGATAGCATAATGGTTATGCAAAAAAGTTTCATCCTGGGTGCTGGGCATTGGCATGCCTGGTTTACCAAGCTCAAGGATCTCGGTTTGAGCCCCTGCCCCCCACCTGCAGGAGGGACACTTCACAAAAGGTGAAGTAAATACTGTGGATGTCTCTCTGTCTCTCTAGTCTTTTTAAAAAATATTTATTCCCTTTTTGTTGCCCTTGCTTTTATTATTGTTATTGATGTCGTCGTCATTGGATAGGACAGAGAGAAATGGAGAGAGGAAGGGAAGACAGAGAGGGGGAGAGAAAGACACCTGCAGACCTGCTTCACCGTTTGTGAAGCGACTCCCCTGCAGGTAGGGAGCCGGGGACTCGAACCGGGATCTTTACACCAGTCCTTGCGCTTTGTGCCACCTGCGCTTAACCCGCTGCACTACTGCCCGACTCCTTCTGTCTCTCAACTCTATCACCCCTCTGTCCTATCAAAGAAAGAAAGAGAGAAAGCAAGCCACCAGGGGGCCGGGTGGTGGCGCACCTAGTTTAGCACACCAGAGTTCAAGCCCCAGGTTCCCACCTGCAGGGGGAAAGCTTTGCAAATAGTGAAGGTGGGTTGCAGATATCTCTTTGTCTCTCTCCCTCTATATCTCTCCATTCCTCTGAGCAGTGCTTTACCTTTATTTCTCATTAAAATAAATATGTATGTTAAAAACATAAAATAAATATTTCCACATACTTTTTGTTTTTTAAGTATGTCTCTGTTTTTCTTTGCTTTTTTCAATGTTTTATTTATTGAATGGAGGCAGAAAGAACTAGAAAGGGAAGGGGGACATAGAGAGGGGGAGAGACAGAGCGACACCCGCAGCCCTGCTTCATCACTTATGAAGCAGGTGGGAAGTAGGGGCTGAACTCAGGCCCTTGACCACTGCATGTGTGTGTTCAACCAGGGGCACCGTCACCACCCATACTTCTGAAAAAAAAATTATATATCTCCCCAAGGACTGTGATGTAGTGCACCCAGTACAGCACGCACATTGCCATGGGCAAGGAAGGACCCAGGTTCAAGCCCCTGATCCCCATGTACAGGGGGAAAGCTTCACAAGTGACGGGGCACAGCTGCAGGTCTCTTTTCCTCTATCTCCCTATGCATCCTCTGTCTCTATAAGGAAAGAAAGGGAAGGAAAGGAAAAAAGAAGAAGAAGGAGTAGGGTGGTAGCGCAGCAGGTTAAGCCCATCCTGTTCCGAGCCCCCGACCCCCACCTGCAGGGAGGTCTTTTCACGGGTGGTGAAGCAGGTCTACGGGTGTCTGTCTTTCTCTTCTTGTCTGTCTCCCCTCCTCTCTCTGTCCAATCCAACAACAACAGCAATGGCAACAATAACAATGACAACAATAACAAGGGCAACAACAAGGGCAACAACAAGGGCAACAAATGGGAAAAATGGCCTCCAGGAGCAGTGAATTCATAGTGCAGGCACCGAGCCCCAGCAACAACCTTGGAGGCAAAAAATAATAAATAAATAAATAAATAATTTTTAAAAAAGAAAAGAAAAAAGAAGAAGAAGAGGCTACTGCGAACAGTGGAGTTGTGCAGGTATTCAGCTCCAGCTAGTGGCAAAAAAAAGTTAATGATCTGACAACACTGGATCCATGGTTTTCTTTTCTTTTCTTTTCTTTTCTTTTCTTTTTTTTTTTTTGCCAGAGAACTGCTCAGAAATGGCTATGGTGGTGCTGAAGTTTGAACCTGGGACCTTTAGTGCCTGAAACATGACAGGCTTTTTGCATAACCATTATGCTACCTCCCCAGCTCTATTTAACTCTCTCTTTTTAAAAAAATATTTATTTATTTATTCCCTTTTGTTGCCCTTGTTGTTGCCATTATTGTCATTGTTGTTGGCTAGGACAGCGAGAAATGGAGAGAGAAGGGCAAGACAGAGAGGGGGAGAGAAAGATAGACTCCTGCAGACCTGCTTCACCGCTTGTGAAGCGACTCCCCTGCAGGTGGGGAGCCGGGGGCTCTTAACTGGGAACCTTATGCCAGTCCTTGCACTTAGTGCCAGCTGTGCTTAACCGGCAGGGCTGCTTCCCAACTCCTTCTATTTAATTATTTCTAAAGGGTTTATTTACTAGAGGAAAATGAGAAAACCAGAGCATCACTCTGGTACATGCAATGCTGGGGTCTAACTCAAGACCTCGTACTTTACCTAATGCTTTAACCACTATGCAGCCTCCGAAGTCTCAGGATTTTATCTCTCTCCCTCGCTCCCCCGCACCCCCCCCACACACACTACAAAATACCACACATGCCCTGCCAGGGATCAAACCAGAAGCACATTATATGTGTATGTTCTGCCCAACAAGACACTCTAGACTCAAGAGAATGTTTTTTTTTTTTGGTTTGGTTTTGTTTTGTTTTGGTTATCTTTTGTCAATTCAGATAGAGACAGGGAGAGTGAAAACACCACAACACCAAAGTTTCCTGCAATATAGTGAGGACCAGGCTCAAACCTGAATCACATGGATGGCCAAATAAGCTGTTTCACTGACACTCAAGAGCCCTGTTCTTAGTGTTAATTGTTGCTTATCTTTTTTTATGGTGAAGGGGAAAAAAATTAACTTTTTTCACCTCTGCTACCCAGCCCACCACAGTAAAGTTATCCTGTCTGTCCTGGTTATCATTAGAATTTGTGATCCAGCTCTAGCATCTTCCAGAGGGTATCATGTTGAGTGAAATAAATCAGAAACAGAAGGATGAATATGGGATGATCTCACTCTCAGGCAGAAGTTGAAAAACAAGATCAGAAAAGAAAACACAAGTAGAACCTGAAATGGAATTGGCGTATCGCACCAAAGTAAAAGACTCTGGGATGGGTGGGTGGGGAGAATACAGGTCCAAGAAGGATTCAGAGGACCTAGTGAGGGTTGTATTGTTATATGGGAAACTGGGAATGTTATGCATGTACAAACTATTGTAGTTACTGTTGAATGTAGAACATTAATTCCCCAATAAAAAAAATCAGAGTAAAAAAAAACTAATAAATTAAATAAAACAGCTGCCACTCCCCCCCCAAAAAAAGAAAGAAAACAGGGAGTCGGGCGGGGTAGTGCAGCGGGTTAAGCGCAGGTGGCACAAAGCACAAGGATGGGAGTAAGGATCCCGGTTCGAGCCCCCGGCTCCCCACCTGCAGGGGAGTCACTTCACAGGCAGTGAAACAGGTCTGCAGATGTCTGTCTTTCTCTCCCCCTCTCTGTCTCCCCTCCTCTCTCCATTTCTCTGTCCTATCCAATGACGACAATAATAACAGCAATAACAACAACAACAATAACAACAAAAAAGACAAGGGCAACAAAAGGGAAAATAAATAAATAAAATTTAAAAAAAAAGAAAACAGTCCAGGAGCTAGTGGATAATGTTTATATGGAGGTGATTGAGAAATCATGAAGTGGGCTGGGGAAGCAGCATACTGATTATGCCAAAATACTTTAATGTCTGAGGCAGCAAGGGTCCCAGGTTCAATTCCTAGTACCACCATAGGCCAGAGCTTTTAGTGCTCTGGGAAAAAATAAATAAAAATAAAATAATGAAATTAAAATTAATAAAGGAAATCTTCAAAGCAAAGTCAGAAACCATCAAGAGATCAGAACTTAGGCACATCTACCATGCATGCTTGTTTGATGATGCAATTTTACTACCCCTTACTGAGTCACAGGCTAAAATTGTTCTGAGCTCAAAAGGCCAATTCACTAGTGAGCACAAGTTGGTCAGGGAAAGGTTACTGCAGGGCCAGAAGGTGGCGCACCTGGGTAAGCATTCACATTACAGTGCACACTAGGTTCAAGCCCCTGGTCCTCAACTGCAGCGGGAAAGCTTCACAAGTGGTGAAGCAGGTCTGCAGTTGTCTCTGTGTCTCTCTGTCTCTCCTCTTCTATCTCCCCCTCCCCTCTTGATTTCTCTCTGTCTTTATCCAATAATAAATAAATAAATCTTAAAAAAAAGAGAGAGAGAGAAAGGTTACTACCAGTCCTGAGAAGATGGCAGACTCATGTCTCACAAAGTCATCTTCCCCCACAGATTTTAAATTCATAATTAGTAGTGGATTATAAGATGGGGTCGGGCGGTAGCGCAGTGGGTTAAGTGCACGAGGCTCAAAGTGCAAGGACCGGCATAAGGATCCTGGTTCAGCCCTGGCTCCCCACCTGCAAGGGAGTCGCTTCACTTCACAGGTGGTGAAGCAGGTCTGCAGGTGTCTGTCTTTCTCTCCCCCTCTCTGTCTTCCCCTCCTCTCTCCATTTCTCTCTGTCCTATCCAACAACAACGACACCAATAATCACTACAACAATAAAACAAGAAGGGCAACAAAAGGGAATAAATTATTCCCTTTTTATTTTTATTTATTTATTTATTTATTCCCCTTTTGTTGCCCTTGTTGTTTTATTGTTGTAGTTATTATCGATGTCATTGTTGTTGGATAGGACAGAGAGAAATGGAGAGAGGAGGGGAAGACAGAGAAGAGGAGAGAAAGACAGACACCTGCAGACCTGCTTCACTGCCTGTGAAGCGACTCCCCTGCAGGTGGGGAGCCGGGGGCTGGAACCGGGATCCTTATGCCAGTCCTTGAGTTTGGCGTCACCTGTGCTTAACCCGCTGCGCTACCGCCCGACTCCCAATTATTCCCTTTTTAAATAAATATTTTTTTAAAAGATCGTAAGATAACAGTGTCTAGTGCCACACCACACCCACCTGTGTCCCTACTCTTCCACCTCCCAAAGATTACCACCATAGTTCTCACACAATATGAGAAGCAACTTCCTTGTGTTTTTTCCTTTGGCTGATTGGTTTTATTTACTCATTTATGTGCAAGTTCATACGTATCAGTTCTTTAGATTCTGCCTTTGAGTAAAACCATCTGGTAGTTGTCTTTCATCTCTTTATTGATTTCACTAAGCAGTCACCTCCACTTTCATCCATTTGTCCCAAAGAACACATAATCTTTTTTTTTCTTTTGATTGCAGAGTAGTGTTCCATAGAATATATATATATATCCCATAACTTCTTTAGCTAGTCATGTAGGCATTTAGGCTGCTTCCACTCTTTGAATAATGCAGCTCTGAACATAGGGGTGTGTATGCCACTTCAAATTAGTCTTTGAGTGTCCTTTAGATAAATGCCCAAGAGTGGAATTGCTGGATCATAAAGTAATTCCGTTTTTATTTGCTTAAGGACTCTCCATACAGTCTTCCAAAGGGGCTGCACCAGTTAGCATTCCTGTCAGTAGTTGAGCAGAGTTCTTATTTCTCCATAGCCTTGCCAACACCTGTCATTTCCTGTTTTGTTGATGTAGCCATTCTCACAGGTGTGAGATGGAATCTCGGGGCCAGGCAGTGATGCACCTGGTTAAGTGCACATATTACAGTGCACCCAGCAGGTGGGGAGTCAGGATTCCGATCCGGATCCTTCCAACGGTCCGTGAGCTTTGTGCGCCGCCTGCTGTGCCTGACTCCCCTTGTATACTTTTCATTCCTCGTGTTTACTGGTAGAATTCCTTTCCCCATCTCTGCACACACAAAACCCACCAATCTCTTATTCTTTCTTGTTCATGTCCTGTATTAAATATTCCTTTTTATCCCGGAACATGATGCCTTCCTCGCACACAGTAAGTACTTACTAAATGAAAGTAGGCAGATATTTAAGCAGAAATTAGTTCCTATTTATAATGACAGAGTGATGTATTTTATTTAGTTCAGTCAATCAGTTCTTTGGTTTCTAACTGCTATGGATTTTTAACATAATTTATCAAAGCTTTAATTTTTTCAATTAAATCAATTTTTTTTTGGCCTGGGTTCAAACCCCTGGTCCCCACCTGCAGGAGGAAAGCTTCATTAGTGTTAAAGCAGGGCTGCAGGTGTCTCTCTGTCTCTTTCTCTCTCTATCTCCCCCAATTTCTTTCTGTCTCTATACAATAATAAATAAATAATATAAATTAATTTTATGGTGTATTGCACCAAAGTAAAAGACTCTGGGGTGGGAGGGAGGGAGAGTACAGGTCCAAGAAGGATGACAGAGGACCTAGTGGGGGTTGTATTGTTATGTGGAAAACTGAGAAATGTTATGCATGTAATGTATTTACTGTCAAATTGAAGCATTAATCCCCCAATAAAGAAAAGAAAAGAAATTAATTTTCTTTGCCTCCAGGGTTATTGCTGGGGCTCAGTGCCTACACCATGAATCCACTACTCCTGGAGGCCATTTTTTTCCCCTTTGTTGCCCTTGATGTTGTAGCCTTGAAGCAGTTATCGTTGTTGATGTCATTCGTTGTTGGATAGGACAGAGAAAATGTAGAGAGGAGGGGGAGACAGAGAGGGGGAGAGAAAGATAGACAACTGCAGACCTGTTTCACCACCTGTGAAGTGACTCCCCTGCAGGTGGGGAGCAGGAGGCTCGAACCGGGATCCTCCCCTGGGCCCCTGCGCTTTGTGCCACGTGCGCTTAACCCGCTGTGCTACTGCCCAACCCCCAAGAAATTAATTTTCTAAAAGATGGAATCTCAGTGTGGTTTTAATTTGCATTTCTCTAATGATAAGTGATTGTGTGGCATGTGCATCTTTTTAGAAAACTATCTGTTGGGAGTCAGGCTGTAGCGCAGCGGATTAAGCGCAGGTGGCGCAAAGCACAAGGACAGGCATAAGGATCCCGGTTCGAACCCCGGCTCCCCACCTGCAGGGGAGTCGCTTCACAGGCAGTGGAGCAAGTCTGCAGGTGTCTATCTTTCTCTCCCCCTCTCTGTCTTCCCCTCCTCTCCATTTCTCTCTGTCCTATCCAACAACGACAACAACAATAATAACTACAACAATAAAACAAGGGCAACAAAAGGGAATAAATAAATAAAATATTAAAAAATAATAATAAAAAAAAGAAAACTATCTGTTGGGGGTCGGAGGGTAGCGCAGCAGGTTAAGCTCAGTGGCACGAAGCGCAGGGACCGGCATAAGGATCCTGGTTCCAGCCCCGGCTCCCCACCTGCAGCATGGTCGATTCTCAAGCGGTGAAGCAGGTCTGCAGGTGTCTATCTGTCTCTTCCCCTCTCTGTCTTCCCCTCCTTTCTCCATTTCTCTCTGTCCTATCCAACAACAATGACATCAATAACAACAACAGTAATAACCACAACAGTGGCAAAACAACAAGGGCAACACAAGGGAAAAAAATAGCCTCCAGGAGCAGTGGATTCGTGGTGCAGGCACCGAGCCCCAGCAATAACCTTGGAGGCAAAAAAATAAAAATAAAACGATCTGTTTACTTCTTCAGCTCACTTTTTATTGGGTTATTTTTCTTTTAATTAATTTGTTTATTTATTGGATAGAGACAAAAAGAAATCAATAAAGAAGGAGACAGAGAGAGAAGAGAGACACATACAGCCCTGCTTCACCACTTGTGAAGCTTCCTTTCTGCAGGTGAAAACCAGGGACTTGAACTCACATCCTTGAGCATTATAATATGTGTGCTCAACTGGTGCATCACCACTCAGCCCTGTTTTTTTTTTTAGATATGTACCAATTATTATAATATATTATTATTATTACTATTATTATTTTTTTCTACCAGAGCACTACTCAGCTCTGGCCTATGGTGGTACTGGGGATTGAACCTGGGACTTTATGCTCTCTACCTCTCCCCCCAATTCTTTATAGACGTTTGATACCAATCACTTGTCAGGTGTATGATGAGCAAATATCTAATATCTTCTTCCTTTTACTGGGTTGTCTGGGTATCCTTGTGTAGTTTGCTTTCAATGTGTAGATGGTTTTTAGCTTCATGTAGTCCCATTTTTTTTAATCTCTTGTTTTTATTTCCTATGCCTATGAGCTTGGGTCTCTAAGTATTTCTCCCAATAAATCATCTTACAAGGTTATATAGTGGGGTTATATTGTTGTGTGGAAATGTTATGCATGTACAAACTATTGTATTTTACTGTTGACTATAAACCATTAATCCCCCAATAAATATTTTAAAAATTACAATGTGGTCCAGGAAATGACACAGTGCATAAAGCGGTAAACTCTCCAGTGTGAGGTCAAGTTCAATTCCCAGCAGCACATGTACCACAGTGATGTCTGGTTCTTTCTCTATCCTGCTATCATTCTTCCAGAATAAACAAAGTTTTTTAAAAAATATTTATTTATTCCCTTTTTGTTGCCCTTGTTGTTTTATTGGTGTAGTTATTATTGTTATTGATGTCATCATTGTTGGATAGGACAGAGAGAAATGGAGAGAGGAAGGGAAGACAGAGAGGGGGAGAGAAAGACACCTGCAGACCTGCTTCACCACCTGTGAAGCGACTCCCCTGCAGGTGGGGAGTCGGGGGCTCAAACTGGCATCCTTATGCCAGTCCTTGTACTTTGCGCCACGTGCACTTAACCCGCTGTGCTGCTACTCAACTCCCCAAAGTTTTTTTTAAACATCATTTAACTCTGAGTGAATGTAGATAGCACAATGGTTATGCAAAGAGACTCTGATGCCTGAGACTCCAAAGTCCCAGGTTCAATCCCCCACACCACCATAAGCCAGAGGAATGCTCCGATTTAAAAAAAAAAAAAAAAAAAAAAACTTACTCTCAGTCTGGGCTTCAGAGTTTATAAAGGGTGGTGGGTTGATGGGAAAGAAAGTTGTCCCCATATGCAGGGGGTTTGATTTGCAAGAGGTGAAACAAGTCTTCAGGTATCTTTTTCTCCCCCTCTCTTTCTTCCCCTCCTCTCTCAATTTCTTTCTGTCCTATCCAACAACAGCAACAATAACAATGATAATAAAAAAGGCCTCGAGGAGCAGTGATTTGTAATGCAAGTACCAAGCCCCAGCAATAACGCTGGAGGCAAAAAAGAAAAAAGGAAAAGAAAAATCATTTAAAAAAGAAAGAGAGAAAGGAAGGAAGGAAGGAAGGAAGGAAGGAAAGAAGGAAGGAAGGAAAGAAGGAAGGAAGGAAGGAAGGAAGGAAGGAAGGAAGGAAGGAAGGAGTGACCAGGAAGGTGGTGCTGTAGTTGATCCACAACTTGCGAATATGAGGTCCTGAGTTCCATCCTCTGGCACTGCATATGCTGGAATCATGCTCTAGTTCTTTGGTTCTGTTTTGCATTAATAAATAGTGAAGGTAGTTTTGATTAAATAACTTGTCCAGTGAGGGGATACATAAAGGTGTGTGCATGAAATGTGTGTGCATGTGCACCGGAGCATTAGTGTATTCAGGGTCTCATGCAGGCACGGTTTACCACTCATGAGCTGACATTTTCATTCTTTTTCTTTTAGAAAGAGACAGATAAAGGGAGAGAGAAGAGACACTATAGTTCTGGAGCTCCCCTTGGTGCCATGGCACCCCCATTTGGTGCTGGAGTTCAAACCTAGGCCAGTGATGGCAAGGCACCTGCCCTAACTTGTGATTTAACTTTCTGCTGAGTCTGGTAGAATTTGGAGAGTTAATAACAGAAAGAAATTGTGGCCTGTGAGGCGGTGCAGTGGATAAATTATTGGGCTCCTAACCATCAAGTCCCATTTCTGGCATCACATATGCCAGAGTGATGCTCCTCTCCCCCCCCCCCTCTTCCCCACACTTCTTTCTTTCTCGGTCTCCCTCACACACACACAAGTAAATGTTTAAAGAAAATAGAGAAGAAAAAAAAAGTCTAAAAAATTCAGAACAGTCACTAGTGTCTCTACCTACACTTAATATCTAATCTAATTGCAGTTTCAAAGTCTCCAAAAGTGTAATCTATTTTTAAATCTTTTATTAGTGATCTGATGATGTTTTATAAGATTGCAAAATTGGGAGTCAGGCGGTAGCGCAGTGGGTTAAGCGGTAGCACAATGGGTTAAGTGAATGCAGTGCAAAGCACAAGAACCTGCATAAGATTTCTGGTCCAAATCCCCGGCTCCCTACCTGCAGGGGAGTTGCTTCACAGGCAGTGAAGCAGGTCTGCAGGTGTCTATTTCTCTCCTCCTCTGTCAATTTCTCTCTGTCCTATCCAACACATCGGCATCAATATCAACAACAATAATAACTAAAACAATAAAACAACAAGGGCAACAAAAGGGAATAAATAAATAAACATTTAAAAATATATATGTTTAAAAAAAAGATTGCAAAATTATAGGGATATAGTTTATTCTACACCCACTACCAAAATTCTGTGTAACCCTCTTCCCCTCATAGCCACTATGGTTATCACTATGATTTTTACTTATTTGCAAGATCATGTATTTCAATTCTCTTTAAAATATTTTATTTATTTTAATGAGAAAGATACACAGAGAAAGATACACACAGAGAGAGACACTAGAATACTGCTCACCTTTGGCTTATAGTGATTCTGGGGATTGAACCCGGGGCCTTAGAGCCTCAGGCCTGAATGCCTTTTGTATAACCATTATGTTATCTCACCAGCCCCCAATTAGAATTATAAATTTGTAGACCCCACCACCCCCAACACATATACACCCAGGGCTTTGCACCTGTGTTATCCCACTTCTCCTGGCAAACTCTTAAGTTTTTATTTTTTCCAGACAGGGTGAGAGACAGAGAGGGAGAGAAAGACACATACAGAGGAGACAGCTGCAGCACTGCTCTACTTGCTAAACTTCTATTCCTGGGCACTCTGATGTGGTATCCCAGAGGGGCTTGATTCAGGGTCCTTGCACATAGCATGTTAACATAATAAAATGTACACTCTAAAAGTTAAACCACTGCCCTGTGGGGTCATTGGTCCAGAGCAACAAAGCCCTACTGAGGACAGGAGAAAGAAGGGAGGAAGGGAGGGAGAGAGGGAGAGGAGAGAGAGAGAGAGAGAGAGAGGCAGAGAGAGAGAGGCAGAGAGAGAGAGGGAGAGAGGGAGAGGGAGAGAGGGAGAGATGGAGAGAGGGAGAGGGAGAGAGAGGGAGAGGGAGAGAGAGAGAGGGAGAGAGAGAGGGAGAGGGAGAGGGAGAGAGTGAGAGAGAGAGGGAGAGGGAGAGAGAGGGAGAGCGGGAGAGAGAGAGGGAGAGAGAGGGAGAGAGAGAGGGAGAGAAAGAGAGGGAGAGAGGGAGTGAGGGAGAGAGAGGGAGAGAGAGAGAGGGAGAGAGAGGGAGAGCGGGAGAGAGAGAGGGAGAGAGAGAGGGAGAGAGAGAGGGAGAGGGAGAGAAAGAGAGGGAGAGAGGGAGTGAGGGAGAGAGAGGGAGAGAGGGAGTGAGGGAGAGAGAGGGAGAGGGAGAGAGAGGGAGAGAGAGGGAGAGAGGGAGAGAGAGGGAGAGAGAGAGGGAGAGAGGGAGAGAGAGGGAGAGAGGGAGGGAGAGGGGAAGAGAATGAGAGAGAGAGGGAGAGAGAGGGAGAGAGAGGGAGAGAGGGAGAGGGAGGGAGAGAGAGAGAGAGAGAGGCCTTATCTTTCTCTCTTTAAATTAAAGAAAGTGGAGGTCAGCTGGTTAAGTGCAGGTGGCGCATATGCAAGGACCGGCTTAAGGATCCTGGTTTGAGCCCCCAGCTCCCTGCCTGCAGGGGAGTCACTTCACTGGTGGTGAAGCAGGTCTGCAGATGTCTGTCTTTCTCTCCCCCTCTCTGTATTTCCCTCCTTTCTACATTTCTCTCTGTCCTATCCAACAACGAACGACATCAACAACAATAATAACCACAACAAGGGCAACAAAAAAGGGGAAACATTTTTAAGTTTATTTTATTGGGTCTGTTTCACCTGGTAGGGCACCTGCTCACATGTGGGAGTACTATGGAACTGGAAATGCTACTGTGCTATGATACCTTGCCTGGTGCTGTGATGCTCCAGCAATAACAGAACAAAAAATAAGTGGAGCAAAACTAACAAAAAAGTGGAATATTTAATTTATTTATTTTTATTACAGTCAGGGAGACAGAACCAAAACACTGCTCAGCTGTGACATAAAGTGATAGGGACTGAAACGGGGACTTCTGGGGATATAAATATGCAAATCTGAACCTGTACTTCTATGCTATCTCCCTTTAAAAATATTTGGGGGGGGGGGAGATAGCCTAATAGTTATGCAAAAAGACTCATGTCTGAGACTCCAAAATCCCAGGTTCAATCCCCCCCATACCATCATAAGCTAGAACTGAGAACTGAGAATCCTTTGGTTTAATGTGTGTGTGTGTTCATTTCACAAAAGAGTGACAGAGCATCATTCTCGTACTCATTATGCCAGGGATCAAACTCTGGATTTCATGCTTGTCGAGTCCAGAATTTTATCCCTATGTTGCCCAGTCCTCTTTCTAAATGATTTTTTTTCTTTTTTTTTTTTTTTATATATTTTTCTTATTTTATTTTATTGCCTTTTGTTGCCCTTGTTGTTTTATTGTTGTAGTTATTATTGTTGTTGTCGTTGTTGGATAGGACAGAGAGAAATGGAGAGAGGAGGGGAAGACAGAGAGGAGGAGAGAAAGATAGACACCTGCAGACCTGCTTCACCGCCTGTGAAGTGACTCCCCTGCAGGTGGGGAGCCGGGGTTCGAACCGGGATCCTTATGCCGGTCCTTGTGCTTTGCGCCACCTGCGCTTAACCCGCTGTGCTACAGCCCGACTCCCCTAAATGATTTTTTATGAGAAAGAGCAAATGAATAAGAGACTATTACCACTCAGCTCTGGCATATGATAGGCAGGGTTGGAAATTGAACCTGATACTTATAGGGCCTTAGGCATGCCAAAAAATGTGCTTTAACGATAAGTTAAGGACAACTTACCTCCTCGTGAAGAATAACAAAGTAGAAAAAAAAAAAAAAAGAATAACAAAGTATCCCAGGAAGTGCTGTGAGGCTAGGGACTGAGATCCCGCGCTGTGGAGAAGCCACACATAGATACAGGCAGGCACACGCGCACGCGCACGCGCACATGCAGGGTTTCAGCTTAAGGCGGCGTTTAATTAATTAAACAGTTGGGCGACAACTGGAATTGGAATTGGCGTATTGCACCCAAGTCAAAGACTCTGGGGTGCGTGGGTGGGTGGGGAGAATACAGGTCCATGAAAGATGATGAATGACATAGTGGGGGTTGTATTGTTAAATGGGAATCTGGGGAATGTTATGCATGTACAAACTATTGTATTTACTGTTGAATGTAAAGCATTAATTTCCCGATAAAGAAATAAATTATTAAAAAAAGAAAATAAATAACTAAACAGTTGGGCGGGTGGTAGAAGACGCCCCACAAAGAAAGTGACTCCAGGCTTTTCTCCCGTAAGCGGTTGGTTGCTTTCTCGAGTCACAGCGCCATCAGCTTTCTCGCCCCGCCTGCTCTCCCCGGCGCAGTGTCTGCCCCTAGTAAGTATGGCCTCAGACGGCCGCTGGTGGGCGTGCCCTGCCCCTAGTAAAGATGGCTGCAGACGCTCCCAGTGCCGCTGTGAGCAGAGCGCGCGTTTTTTTCTGGGAGGTGGGGACCGAGGGGACAGGAAAAGACGTAGGATTTGCGGGCATTGATTGGTTTAAGCGAGAGGCGTTTCCGTCGCTGATTGGCTCCGTCATTCGCGGGAAGTAGTTTGTGGCGCCACGGAAAATAGATCCAGCGCTGCGGCCCTGGCGCGGTGGCGAGCTTCTCCGCCAACTCTCTCGTCCCGGAACCTCCGGACTCGCGACCAAGATGTGGAACAGTAATGCTGAGAGGGGCGCAGAGAGAGGGCGGCGGCGGGCGGCGGCGGGCGGCGGCGGGCGGCGGCGGGCGTGGGGACAGGGCGGCGGCGGCTGGTGGCGGGAGTGTTGGGAGGCCGGGGGTGAGCGCGCTCCGGTCTGCCGGGCCGTGGAGGTTGTTGAGTGGCGTGGTCCCCAGCGCAGGCGTTAACGCTGTCGTTTCAACACAGGTGGGTTTGAAAGCTACAGCAGCTCTTCCTTTGGGGGAAGCGGCGGCTACACGCAGACCCCGGGGGGCTTTGCTTCGCCGACGCCTTCTCAGACCGAAAAGAAATCGGTAGGTCGAAAGACTTTCCCATTAATGAATCCGGTCCTGAAAGCGCGTTACTCAGCCTTGTGAGGAAACCTGTGGCGAAGGGAGAGAGCTAGCTGTAAACCGACCGGATCGCCATCAGGGTCACTGAGTGTTTTGCAGTCGTTGTCAGTTCGAAGTCGCTTCTTCACGAATTGGGGTAGAGCGCTGACCAGAGCCTGCTTGGTGTCTGCAGCCCGTGGCTCCGCGTTCTGCTGTTGCTCGGGCACAGCTCCCCCAGGGCGTCTGCAGAAATAGCCACACCGTCCGTGGAGTCTGTTTTGTAACAGAGTGAGGATAATATTCCATAGCATGTAAGTTGTGGGACAGAATATTATACAGAGAGGTAGGGGCCAGGTGGTGGCACCCGATTAAGTGCACATGCTGCAATACACAAGGACCTAGGTTCAAGCCCCTCGTTCCCACCTGCAGGGGGAAAACTTTCCGAGGGGTGAAGCAGGGCTGCAGGCATCTCTGTCTCTTTTCCTTCTCAATTTCTGCCTGTCTGTATCCCTAAGTAAAGATAATAAAAAAATTTAAAGGGCACAGGGCACACTTGGTGGAGCACACATGTTACAGTGCACAGGGACCCAGGTTTGAGCCCCTGGTGGCCACCAGCAGGGGCAAACTTCACCAGTGGGGAAGCAGGGCTGCAGCTGTCTCTTTGTCTCTCTACCTCCCCCCTACCCCGCTTTGATTTCTGGCTGCCTCTATTCAATAAGTAAAAAGCTTTTTTTTAATAAAGCTTTTAAAGAGAGGCTGCCCCATAGTTGCTTTCAGTAAGTGGTCCTAGGTATTATTACTGTAAAGAATCCAAATAGGGGGGCTGGGGTGGGTTAAGTGCACATGGTGCAAAGCACAAGGGCCGAAGAAAGGATCGAGGTTCAAGCCCCCAGCTCCCCACCTGCAGGGGGGTTACTTCACAAGTGGTGAAGCAGGTCTGCAGGTGTCTATCTTTCTCTCCTCCTCTGTCTTCCCCTCCTCTCTTGATTTCTCTCTGTCCTATCCAACAATAACTACAACAAGGGCAACAAAATGTGAAAAAATGGCCTTCAGGAGCAGTGGATTTGTAGTGCAGGCACAGAGCCCCAGCAGTAACCTTGGAGGCAAAGAAAGAAAAAAAAAAAAGAATCCAAGTAGTGGAGCCATAATGCATAGTATCCTGAGTCAACTTTGTCTTTTTAATTGGCAGTGTGCATTTAGTGAAGTGATTTGAACCTGGTTAGCCTTGGTTTTCCTCATGTGATAATGGTACTGGTATACTGATGTCACATGGTAGTTCTGAGAAAGATAAATACGACCGTATAGGAATGTGATTTATGAAAAGCTGTGCATATGTATGTTATTCACTTGTGGGAAATAGCGCGAAAACGCATTTTGTCTACGCCTTAAAGCAAGGACTGAGACACTGAGAGTCAAGAGCAGGGCACTGTTCTACATATATATATATATATATATATATCAGGGGTGTACGCCAGCAAGCACACCACGGGCAATCTTTAGGGCTTTTTATACATTACTAAGATATAACAATCTGTCCTTTTCCCATTTGGTGAGTGGGAATCAGCTCACAATGTAACCATATTCGGGAAAGGGGATGAGAGTGGATTCAAGGGAAGTGAGTGAGGAGGGGGCCAGGTAGTCTAAGCTAACTTTGAAGAAAAACAGCCTGGTTGTAGTCACGTAGATGTGCAAGGGTCAGGGGTCTGCAGTCAGACTGGATTAATAAACATCTACAAATAGATGGGCTGAATAAATAGCAAAAGGCTACAACCAAATGGTCCGTTTGTCACACTTTAAGAAAAGAATTTTTTTTTTTTTAACCAGAGCACTATTCAGCTCTGGCTTATGGTGGGGCAGGGGATTGAACCTGGGACTTTGGAGTCTCAGGCATGAGAGTCTATTTGCATAACCATTATGCTGTCTACCCCTGCCCAAGAATTTGTATATAATTATTGCTGTTGATTTCATCCTGTAATACAGGGTTCATTTGATTACTCTTTAGATGTCACTCTTGTGTGGTGTAAAGATTATGTATTGAGACCCAGGAGGTGAAACAGTGTGTAAAGCGTGTGCCAGAGTGATGCTCTGGTTCTCACTTTGTCTCACTAACAAATCTTTTTTTTTAAGATAAAGTATTATAGAAGTCTGTTTTTCTCTGTAAATTGATAAGTTTTTATTTACACTGTTCGTTTAGGGGTGTGTCAGGGTAGACTCCACTGATAACCCCACATACTTTGATGTTACTTTATAGTTGGTTTTCTTAAAGATGCATATGTCTTTTTTTGCGAGTGACAGAGAAAGACCAGAGTAGTGCTCAGCTCTGTCTTATGGTGATGTTGGGAATTGAACCTGGAACCTTTGGGTCTTCATATTTGCAAATAGCACATAGAGCTTTCTCCCAAGCATTTTTGTTTCTTATATAAATTATTCTTATTTTAAAATATTTATTTATTCCCTTTTGTTGTAGTTATTATTGTTGCTATTGATGTTGTTGGATCAACAGAGAGAAATGGAGAGAGGAGGGGATGACGGTGAGAGAAAGATACCTGCAGACCTGCTTCACTGCTTGTGAAGCGACTCCCTTGCAGGTGGGAAGCCAGGGGCTGGAAACGGGATCCTTACGCCAGTCCTTGTGCTTGGGCCACCTGCACTTAACGGGCTGCTCTAGGGCCTGACTCCCTGTATAAATTATTTTATATAGTTGTTACTATGTTACAAAACAGAGCCTCCTGTTAAAGGTCTGTTCTAGCGGGTGGGGCTGTAGTGCAGCAGGTTAAGCGCAGGTGGTGCAAAACAAGGACTGGCATAAGGATCCCGGCTCAAGCCCGCAGCTCCCCACCTACAGGGGCGTCGCTTCACAGGTGGTGAAGCAGGTCTGCAGGTGTCTTTCTCTCCCCCTCTCTGTCTTCCCCACCTCTCTCGATTTCTCTCTGTCCTATCCAACAACGAACGATATCATCAACAACAACAATAATAACCACAACAAAGCTACAACAAGGGCAACAAAAGGGGGTGGGGGGAATGGCTTCCAGGAGCAATGGATTCATGGTCTAGGCACTGAGCCCCAGCAATAACCCTGGAGAGAAAACAAAAAAAAAAAAAAGGTCTGTTCTAGAAGCAGGTCAGCCTGCTGTCTCCACCAAGGTTTATTCCTTTTTGTGAATCTCTTCTATAATACATATTCATCAGGACTTTGGAGTTAGACAAATCTGTATTTGAATTCTAAAATGTCACATTTCTTAACTATATGATTTTCATTCCTGTGAAGCAAAGATAATGACATTTATTTTGGGGGGAAAACCCTGTTATCTGCAAAGTATTTGGCATATAGCAGGTGTTAAATGAGTCACACTTACTATTTTCTTAACTGACTTTATGCTTTTTTTTTTTTTTTTTCAGAGAGCCCGAGCCCAACACATTGTGCCCTGTACCATATCTCAGCTGCTTTCTGCCAGTCTGGTTGATGAAATGTTCAAAATTGGAAATGTTGAAATTTCACAAGTATGTTAAATTTCTGGAAGAGTCACTTAGTCTTAATGAAATCGGAGCCAAGTGGTGGTGGACTTGGTTGAGAGCATGTTACAGTGCCCAAGTCCCTGGTCCCTACCTGCAGGGGGAAAGCTTTGCAAGTGGTGAAGGGCTACAGATGTCTCTCTGCTTCTCTTCCTCTCTGTCTCCCCCCTCTTCAATTTCTGGCTGTCTCGATCCAATAAATCAATAAAGATTAAAAAAAAAAGTTAAGGGGAAAAAATGAAATGAAACTTACTTCAAATAAATGTTGCTTTGGTTTCTAAGAAAAACTTTTTTTTCCTTCTAATCTAGGTAACTATTGTGGGAATAATCAGGCATGCAGAGAAGGCTCCAACCAACATCGTATACAAAATAGATGACATGACAGCTGCCCCCATGGATGTTCGCCAGTGGGTTGACACAGACGTGAGTAGTTGTTTTGAATCATGATGGGGTTATTTGGAAGATTTTTTTTTTTTTTCCCCTATCAGAGCACTGCTCAGCTCTAGCTTACGGTGGTGCTGGATGAACCTGCAACTAAGACAGTGGGCCGGCAAAATAGCTCATTTGGATAGAGTCCTGCTCTGCTGTGTGCGCTACCCAGGTTCAAGTCTGGCCCCTCACAGTATTGGAGGAAGCTTCAGTGCCATGATCAATAAAATAAGCAAGAGAATAATGGGATTGGGGAGATTACTTTATGTTTAGTGAAAAGACTTCCGTGTCTTTGACTCAGATGTCCCAGGTTCAGTCCTTAATACCACCCTAAGCCAAAGCTGTGCAGTGCTCTGGCTAAAAAATAATAAAGTAGTAATAATTTTCTGAAAATTTAAAGAAGCTATTTAAAAAAAAGAATGAGTGTTCACTTTTTTTTTTTTTAATATTTATTTCCTTCTGTTGCCCTTGTTTTATTGTTGTGGTTTTTTGTTTGTTTGTTTTTTGATGTCGTTGTTGGATAGGACAGAGAGAAGTAGGGAGAGGAGGGAAAGACAAAGGAGGAGAAAAAGACACCTGCAGACCTGCTTCACCGCCTGTAAAGTGACTTCCCTGTAGGTGGGGAGCCGGGGGCTCGAACCAGGATGCTTATGCCGGTCCTTGCGCTTTGCGCCACGTGCGCTTAACCCGCTGCGCCACCACCCGGCTCTCGAGTGTTCACTTCTGAGAGCGCAGTGCCACTAGAAATTAGTGAGCAAGAGTGTTAGCACAGTGCCACTAGCAGTGAACACTTAGTGTGCTGGATGATTTGTCATTGATTGGCAAGTGGATAACATCTTCCCCTGATATGAGTATAAATTTGTATGCCTTTTTATGTTTTATTTTTGCATGTCTTTTATAAAAATGAACCAATGATCAAACTCATCTACCATAAAAATATTGATTCCCAAGACAGCATAATAGTTATGCAAAAAGACTCTAGTGTCTGAGGCTCCACTGACCCAGGCTCATTCCCCAGTACCACCATAAGCCAGAGCTGACCAGTGCTCTGGTAAAAAATAACAATAATAATATGTAAATTAATATAAGAATTTTTTTATGTTGATCTAGCACTCCATTGCTAGAGATTCACAAAAAAAGACAAATACAAAGAACCAGTTGTGAGAGTATGAATTATAGCACTATTTATAAGAAAAAATTGAAAGCAATCTTGAATTTCTAGTAATGGTATTATTAATTAGACTGGTTTATTTGCAGTCAGGGAGGTGGCTGAGCAGATAGAGGGCAAGACTTGCCCTGAACAGTGAAATTGTGTATATACGAGGCTCTAGGGAAACCAAAAAAGTAAATTCTAAAAGGCAGGGAAAACCTAGTTAGTGTCACTAGGATTCTTTAATTCTCTTTATAACTTTCTTTCTGTATACAATCAGAAATTTTAAAGAGACTTTTGCCAGTATAACCTCAGTAATAAGTTTATGTTTTATCTGTTAGGATGCCAGTGGTGAAAACACTGTGGTTCCTCCAGAAACATATGTGAAAGTGGCTGGCCATGTGAGGTCTTTTCAGGTAAAGTTAAAAAAAAAAAAAAAAGTCAGTTGAAATTCATTTATTTACATGAAGGATTTTTTGGATTCATGCCTAAATTTAGGATGTAGTAAGTCCTCACTTGGCACATTGACAGGTTCTTGGAAACTGTGACTTTAAGCAGAATGATATAGGATGAAACCAGTTTCACCATTGTCTGTAATTGCTTGAAACAGGAGTTAAATCCAGCAGCACTTCTGGTAAAAAATATATATATATACATATATCAGCAAACTTATAAAGACAAAGCGATAGTAGTAAATGATAGTTTGTTTATTGTTACTACAATTTGGGGCTGAGAGTAGCCAGAGCTTTTTTCCTGGACACAAGGCAGGAACCAACCCTGGGCACATTCATACACCTGCCTGTCTCTGGGGTATAGAAAGACACCAGAGTACCCAGAAGAACCTTGCCAACATGGGCAGAAAGTGCTTAGTTCTGGCTTCTGATGGTGCTGATTTAAAAGAGAGTGCTAGGGAGATAACAGTAATATTCATGCAAACTTTCATGCCTGAGGCTCCATGGTCCCAGGCTCAAACGCTCAGCACCATCAGAAGCCAGAACTGAACAGTGCTCTGTTCTCTTTCTGTATTAGTCCCATTAAAGTAAGTGGAATATTGAAACTAAAACATTATTTAGCTCTGACTTATGGTAGTGCCTGGGATTGAACCTGGGACCCAAGAGCCTCAGTTGTGAGGGTCAGTGGCATAAACTGTAGTGCCATTTCTCTGTGGAAATTGATTTGTTTATTTTCTCATCAATAGTATAAATTCTCATATGGGGGTGGGGAAATATGACATTAACTGAGGGCTTGGTATGTCATATTTTTCCCATATTAGCAAAATTATTGTAACCAAGAAAAAAACTACAATATTTTTTTACCTCCAAGTGATATTACAGTCTTACTTTTCTCTTCATTTTAATAGAACAAAAAAAGTGTGGTAGCCTTTAAGGTCATGCCCCTGGAGGATATGAATGAATTCACCACACATATTCTGGAAGTTGTCAATGCACACATGATGCTGAACAAGGCCTACAGCCAGGTGAGCAGCTTCACTCTTAGACTTTGCCTCTTCCTTGAAAGAACAGTTAGATGGCTTCCATGCTTTGGCTTTGATTTCCTGGACATTTTGAAATTTAAGCCAGAAGAAAAGCATCATTTCAACCTTAAGGCATGTTTTGCATGACTTTTGTCGTGTTATTTTAATCCAAATGAAATACTCATGTTCTCAGAATTACGAGTTCCTCTAAGCCCATTTGCTTGGATGACTGAGGCCTGTGACAGCTTTCAAGTGAGATTGAGTAGTTTGGAAGTATGGAAACTATATTGAGGAGTAGATGAAGCAGTCCTTTCCTAAGAGAGTTATGTTAGGCACTGGGGATTCAGATCACTTAAGTATAACTTCGGAAACCAAAGAAAATAGTTTCCTCTCCTGACCTGGAGAATATGATCCCTAAGCCAAGCATGAGAAAGATAGGGATGAGAGGAAGAATCAGACATCACTCTGGTACATGTTCAATCTGGGGATTGAACTCAGGACCTTAAAGATTTACTTAATAAGAGGAAGGGAAGAAGCGTCTCTCCGCCCATACAATGCATGAGATCATAGCTCAGAACCTCATGTGCAAGTTTTGTGGTCTACCCAGTGCTTACCTCCCAGGCTTCACCTTCATCTTAAAAGGTAAATGAGGTAGGACATGGGTCATTTCAACAAAGGTGTATGAGTAAGAAATAGAACTCAATTCAGTAATGATGAATAATAAAGAGTAATTTGCACCAGAAAGCAGTGAGAAGGTCTTCAGCTTCAAAACAAAGGACTGGCTGATTTTTTTTTTTTTTTTTTTTTTGCTAGAGCACTCCTCACCTCTGGCGCTAGGGACTGAGCCTGCAACCTCAGAGCCTCAGACCTGAAAGCCATTTGCATAACCATTTTGCTATCTTTCCAGCCCAATTTTTGTTACTTCAGCATAGCAGGCTTTTAGTAAACATATATTGAATGAACTATTCTTCTGACTAGATGGGATTTCACCTAGTAAGCTTCCACAGTGATCCTGTATCTGTTGAGTATGTCACATATTTAATCTGTTGTGCTAATTTATTCAGTACAGTAGATTAAATATTGACTAAGCTTGTACTCTCCATTGTGAAGTGAATCAAGATGAAGGGGCTTGGGGGGAATGTAGTACAGTGTGATGGCTACTATGGCAGAGACTGGAAAGCCAAAAAGGAAGATCATGACAGACTTCACCTGGGAATAGCAGGGGAAGTTTTACAAAGGCAGCAGCAAGTAAGTTGTGCTTTGAAGGACAAGTGTTATTATCAGTCAGAGGATGGAAGCAGCATTATCTAGGTAGGAGACACCCTTAGGTCAGAGGCATGTTTAGAGATGGCAAAAAAAGGGAACCGGGCGATGGCGCACTGGTTAAGCGTACATAGACTGTGCGGTAGAACCTAGGTTTGAGCCCCTGCTCCCCACCTGCAGGGGGGATGCCTTATGAGCAATGAAGCAGTTATCTATCTCCCTTCCCACCTTTTTTTTTTTTTTTTAAAGGTTTTATTTATTTACGAGAAAGATAGGAGGAGAGAGAAAGAACCAGACCACTCTGGCACATGTGCTGCCGGGGATCAAACTTGGGACCTCATGCTTGAGAGTCCAAAGCCTTACCACTGCGCCACCTCCCGGACGACGCTTCCCACCTTTTATTTATTTATTTTTGTATTACCATTTATTTACTGGATAGAGACAGCTAGAAATCAAGAGGGGAGGGGGTGACAGAGGGGGAAAGACAGACACCTGCAACACTGCTTCACCACTCGCAAAGCTTTACCCCTGTAGGTGGGGACTGGGGGCTCAAACATGGGTTCTTGGACATTGTAAATATGCACTTAACCAGGTGCACCACCACCTGGCCCCTCTTTTTTTTAATAAATATTTTATTTATTGATTGATGAAGAAGCTAAGCAGAGAGGAAGAACCACACATCATTCTGATACAAGTGCTGCCAGATTGAATTTGGGACCTTATGCTGAGAATCCAGTGCTTTGTCCATTGTGCTTACCTACTAGACCACTGCCCTGCCCTCTCAAATTTCTCCGCCCTGTACAATAAAACAAAGGAAACAAAAAAACAAACCCCGGAAAAAATGGCCATCAGGGGCATTGAATTCGAAATGCAGATACTGAGCCTCAGTGATAATCCTGGTGATAATCCAGTAATAATGCTTTTAAAATTTTTTTAAAAGATGGCCAAAAAAAAAAATCAATGTGGGGGCCAGGGAGGTGATGTACTCAGTTGAGTGCATACTATACTATGAACAGGGGCCTGGGTTCAAGCCCCCCAGTCCCCACCTGCAGAAGGGAAGCTTAAGGAGAGAAGAGAGATGGGGAGGGGAAATAGCATAATGGTTATGCAAAAGACCTTCGTGCCTGAGGTTTCGAAGCCCAGATTCACTCCCCAGCTCCTTCATAAACTAGAGCTGAGCAGCACTCTGATCTTTCTATCTCTTTATTACAAATAAAATATATATATATATACATATTTTTTAAATTTTATTTATTTTCCCTTTTGTTGCCTTGTTTTATTGTTGTAGTTATTATTATTGTTGTTATTGATGTTGTCTTTTTTGGATAGGACAGAGAGAAATGGAGAGAGGAGGGAAAGACAGGGAGAGAAAGATAGACATCTGCAGACCTGCTTCACTGCCTGTGAAGGGACACCCCTGCAGGTGGGGAGCTGGGGGCTCGAACTGGGATCCTTAGGCCGGTCCTTGCACTTTGCACCACATGTGCTTAACCCGCTGCCTCCTGACTCCCACAAATAATTTTTTTAAAAAAAAAGGGGGGGAAGGAAGAAAATAATTCAGGTGTGTTGGAAACAGTAAAATACAGTCAGAGCTCTAAGCCTGACTGCTGCTGGCTCTTTGGGCTTGTACTTTACCTTTTTTATTTTTTTTATTATTATTTTTTAAATATTAATTTGTTCCCTTTTGTTGCCCTTGTTTTTTTTGTTTTTTTTTGTAGTTATTGTTGTTGTCGTTGTTGGATAGGACAGAGAGAAATGGAGAGAGGAGGGGAAGACAGAGAGGGGGAGAGAAAGACACCTGCAGACCTGCTTCACCGCCTGTGAAACGACTCCTCTGCAAGTAGGGAGCCAGGGGCTCGAACCAGGATCCTTATGCTGGTCCTTGTGCTTTATTATTATTATTTTTTTTAATTTTGGCTCCAGGGTTATTAATGGGGCCCGGTGCCTACGCTACAAATCCACTGCTCCTGTGGCCATTTTTTAAAATATTTTGGATAGGACAGAGAAATTGAGAGGGATGGGGAAAGAAAGATAAAGACCTGCAGACCAACTTCACCTTTCGTGAAGCAACCCCCCTGCAGGTGGGGAGCCAGGGCCTCCAACTGGAATCCTGTGTTTTATCCTATGTGCGCTTAACTGGATACACCACTGCCCGACCCCCTTGTCTTAACTCTTAATCTCTCACTCCCCCTCTGACTTTACCTAATAAACCTCTGTTTCACTGGGGTTGGGGGGGGGGAATAAAATACAGATTTTGACATCTAAATGTGGTGGTTCTTAGAATTTCTAGGAGTTCTATGTTTTCACAGGCAGGGGGAACCACCCGAAAGCTTTTAGATGGGGTGGTATCAGAAGTCACTTGGTAGCAGTTAAGATGGGCTGCTTAGAGTATAAGAGATTAGCAGGAGGCAGGTGATGAGGATCTTCTCAGAATTGAAGGTTGTGTTACTAGCCTGTTGTGGTAGATCGTGGAGGTGAGGCTCCAGGTGACTGAGGTCTGCAGGATTGGCTTCAGGCTTAACAGCTGTCATTTGAGACAGTTTCACATGAGAGGGAATGAAGTAGTGAAGGAAGAGAAGGCAGCGCTTCTGGTACATGCAGGACGCAGGGCTGTCCCCAGCTGCAAGGACTTTGTTTAAATTATTGCTGAGGCTTTACTGCTTGGCCAGCTCTTTTCAGAGAGAGAAACAGAAATAGCAACTCAGAAGGCTGCACAGTGAATAAAGCATTTGGACTCTTGAGCATGAGGTCCCGAGCTTGATCCCCAGAATCACATTGCCAGAGGGATGCTCTGGTTATCTCTCTCTAGTAAATAAGTTAGTTTCCAGGAAGCCCGGTTGCTTCCTTTCCCCTGGCTGGCAATGTGGAGGCCACACGATGCCTGGAGTTATTGTTAGAGACATGAACCAACAGGAGTTCATTTGAGTTCTGATAACCTTCCTCAAAAAAAAATCCAAAAGGCTGAAAGTCCCTGAATGAGTAGACACTGTCAAACTAGCTAATTATGAAGTGCTTGCTCCCCATAGTGAGAACTGCTTGTTCATGTGTAGGAACGGCACCTGTACCTCCAGAGCAGTGCTGGAGTCAACTCTATAACCAGCATTAATGGAGGACTTCAGAGAAAGGGTGTCATGTGGTGTGATGCACGGCCACTTCAGCCGAGACTAAGAGCCTGGCCTCCATGCCCTGGAAGGGGTGAATTTGGAAATAGACTGAGATGGGAGGCTCATAGTGGCTTTTTAGCAACAGAGGTCTGTCTGTACAGAATCACTGGACAGGCAGCAGCTGCCAACAAGAAACATTGGAACAAATGCTGCTAGGTTAATACATTTCCTCATTCATTAAAAGGGGGTGGGGAACAGTGATGAGATAAGACAGCCACAGCACTGAAACTTTCACTCTGACAGGGGCCAGGCTTGAAACTGGGTCACGCACATAGCAAAGCAGTGCAGTATTCAAGTGAGCTGTTTTGCCATCCTACAAGAAATTCGTTTTAAGAGAGTTGTGGTTAGCAGTTTCTGCTTCTGAGAGGTCAAGTGTTACAAGAACTGAAAGACTATTGGGTATGTTGATTGAAAAGTCAATACTCGAGATACTACCTCTCCTTCCAACGTGAGGATTTGTTATTGGGGAAACTGCTTAAGTTCTTTTTAAGCTGCTTATTAGTAAGGTATTTAAAATGGCAAGAAACGTTCTAAGTTGGTGAATTTCCTAATGTTGTGAATTTACTTCTTAATCCAGCCTTTAGCAGGGAGAGCACCTATTGGCCGTTCAGGAATGGGAGAAGCAGGAAGCTTTGGTGGGAGTAGCTTCATGCCAACAAATGGCCTCACTGTGGTCCAAAACCAGGTAAAATCCACTTGAGTGACTCCAAATATGTAAAACACAGATAAGCTAAAATTTTGTTGGGGGACTGGCAGGTGGCTAACCCTTTCGAGTACATATTACGGTGTGTGAGAAGCTGACTTTGCACTTGGGCCACCTCACTAAAGTACCTGTGATAGGCAGCTTCATAATAGTAGAACAGTATTTCAGTATTTCTCCTCTCCCTTTCTATCTCTGTCTCTCACCTTTCTAGAGGAGAGAATAAAAATACGGCCTCTGGTAGCTGGAGTTGTGTAGCCAGTGAGCTCCATTGATAATCCTGGTGAGGGAGGGAAGAAGCAAGGAAAGAAAGAAAAGTGGCGGGGGTGGGTGGTGGCACACATCATTGAGTGCACACACTGTCGTGCATAATGACCAGGGTTCAAGCCCTCAGTCCCTACCTCTAGGGGGAAGTTTCATGAGTGGTGAAGCAGTGCCATCGGCATCTTGCTTCCTCCTCTGTACTCCTCCTTCCCTCGTCAATGTCTCCCTGTCTCTATACAAAATAAATAAATAGCGCTGTGGCTTCTCTTCAGATCACATAAATCTTTTGCCTTTTACAAAATAAATAATAAATTTGAAAAGGGGAAGAATAACTGGCAGAGATAAAAAAAATGATGCTTTCTTTCATGCTTCTTATGTGCTAAGAATCGGATTCATAAAGGGTCTCTAGTTTACATAGGAGGATAAGTTGCTAAAAATATTTCTGATTTGAATTTTCAGGTGCTGAACTTGATTAAGGCTTGCCCAAGACCTGAAGGATTAAACTTTCAGGATCTGAAGAGCCAGCTCCAGCACATGACTATAGCCTCAATCAAGTGAGTATTCGGTTTCCATGAGCTAGGACTTGTTCCATCAAATTGTTCCATCTCATCTGAGTTTTTAAAAAAACATCTGCTTATTACACCAAAGTAAAAGACTGGGGTGGGTGGGTGGGTGGGGAGAATACAGATCCAAGAAGGATGACAGAGGACCTAGTGGGGGTTGTGTTGTTATATGGAAAGCTGGGAAATGTTATGCATGTACAAACTATTTTATTTACTGTTGAATGTAAAACATTAATTCCCCAAAACCACCATCTGCTGACAGAAGGAATGTGGGGGAAAATGGTTTTGAGTAAAACTTGACCATACAGCTCTTAGGGATTTATCATGGAGGAGCAAGATCCTTAACTCTTGGTCTTTAGGTCTATCACCTCATATGTGTTCTGCCCCCTCGCTATGTGGATGTGTGTATCAGCCTTTCTGGATCTGAAGTCATTAGAGAATCCTAATTCCAGTGAGCTAATCAGAGTATTACAGTGCTTGTAGAAGTCAAATGATAGACCTAGATAGAAATGATGCTCAACTCTAATTTCATTTCCTGTCCTATAAAATGAAGATAATGATATTTTTGTCTTTTTTTTTTTTTTTTAAATATTTATTTTATTTATTTATTCTCTTTTGTTGCCCTTGTTGTTTTATTGTTGTTGTAGTTATTATTGTTGTTGTCGTTGTTGGATAGGACAGAGAGAAATGGAGAGAGGAGGGGAAGACAGAGAGGAGGAGAGAAAGATAGACACCTGCAGACCTATTTTTGTCTTTTTTCTTTTGCCTCCAGGGTTATTGCTGGGGCCTGGTGCCTGCACTAGGAATCCACTGCTCCTGGAGGCTTTTTTTTTTTTGCCCCCCTTTAATTGCCCTTGTTTTATCATTGTGGTTATTATTGTTGTCATTGATGTCGTTGTTGGACAGGACAGAGAGAAATGGAGAGAGGAGGGGAAGATGAGGAGAAAAAGACACCTGCAAACCTGCTTCACCGCTTGTGAAGCAACCCTCCTGCATGTGGGGATCTGGGGGCTCAAACCGGGATCCTTACGCTGGTCCTTGCGCATTGCACCATGTGCGTTTAACCTGCTGCGCTACCGCCCCACCCCCAATTTCTGTCTCATAGTTACGGCGATGATGAGGTACAGAGCTACTGTCACAAAGCCTCTGTAAATTATCACTGTTACTGTATGCTGCTGACTCTGACTGAGGGCCTTGACAGGTTTGGAGGTGTTAAACTGTTTCTTGAAAGGTCTTTATTTCTTACAACTTTCCGGAAGTGGGGAGAGTAAGAAGGACAGAGTTTGGTTTCCTTTTTAAAAATAGCTGTTTTAGGTTTTTTTTTTTTTTTAATCAGTTTGTTGGGGTTTTATAGTACAGTTGTTGACATGAGACAACTTCTCATATCCGCAAGACAGGTGTCTGCAATATGCTGTCTCCAACATACACCAGCACTCCAATGCCACCTCTCCAGACCTTCCTTTTCCATCCTTCCCCAGAGTTTACAATACATGTATTTTATGGCAGAACTACAACGCTGGGTCTTTGTTTTGATTTTCTAGCCTGGTATTTAGGTGAGGCAGTTTTTTCTTGCCTTTACACAATTTGAAAGAAAGGTATCTGTAGTCAGCGCTGTCTCTATGGATTACCTCAGTTTTGCAATCTTACTGGTATTCTCTGCAGGATCCTTCTGTAATCAAACTGATTGTGAATTTTGAGCTAGAATAGAAAGTGGGGAGAGCGGCACAGAGACTGGAGCATTGGACTTAGAAGCATGAGGCCTTAAGTTTAGTCCCTGACACTACACGTGACACGTGACACAGTGATGCTCTGGCTCTCTCTCCTCGTGTTAATAAACAATTTTTTTTTTTTAAATATTAGGGACTAGTGCTTTTTTGTTGTTGTTGTTGTAATGAGATATATAAACAGAACCAGGCTTATGGCGGTGCTAGAGGCTAAACCTGAGAACGTAAGAGAGTCTCAGGCTTGAAAGTCTTTTGCATATCCCTTGCACTGTCTCCCCAGTCGGAACAAATCTTAAGGGTGGGGTGAGGGGCTGGCAAAATAGTTCACTTGTGTGCTGCTATGTCATATGCACAACCCAGCACTTGTGTGCTGTGGTCTCTCTGTCTCTAAAGGAAGGAAGAGAGGAAAGAGGGGAGGCAGGTAAAGTTTACATATTTGGTCATATCCAAAAGGCTTTGTTCTGTATTGGTTTGAGCCTTTTTTTTTTTCTCTCTCTTTCTTTCTAGGCAGGCTGTTGATTTTCTAAGCAACGAGGGACACATCTACTCAACTGTGGATGATGATCATTTTAAATCCACAGATGCAGAATAACTGGATCTAACTGACTACCTGAGAGATGTTTCCAGCCAGGCCTATTTTTACACCCCGTTGTCTCCAGCTGTGTATATATCTGGCCAGTTGATTTCTAGGAAGTAAGTCTTATCTTGGAAAAAGTCTCAGTTGACATCCTTTTGAAATTTACTGCTTTTCTATTTATTTGAAGCTCAGCGGGAGACACACAGCTGAGATACAAGCCTGGACAAGATTTCTTAAAAGAAGTTAAAAATCAGCTAGCTGTAACATGAAGATGCACGGACTTGAAAGATGGATGCTCAGAGAGATATGGTAGTACTTCATACTCAGGCGTCTCTTTTACTAAAATGTTTCCTGTTGAGAAGATGAGCAGGACTGGGACCTGTCAGAAGGGAACTGGCCAAGAAACATTAAAACTTTTGCCTATTGTTTTGTTCCTTATTTTGATTATTGGTATTAATTTTAAAATTGCACTTTCCTTTACTTTGCCGTGACTGCTGCCACAAGTGTTCTTATAAATGAGGTTCAAGAGTGGAGACCTTGTAAAGGGGCAGAGGAAAGTTGGACTGGATGTGTTTTGTACAAAATAAGTGCATCCATATGTTTAATAAAATATATCTAATACAGTAATTTGGAAATGTTCTCCACATTCCTTTTAAAGCCAATGTAGTTACTTCTTTTTTTTTTAATATTTATTTATTCCCTTTTTGCCCTTGTTGTTTTATTGTTGTAATTATTCTTGTTGTCGTCGTTGTTGTATAGGACAGAGAGAAATGGAAAGGAGGGGAAGACACCTGTAGACTTGCTTCATCACTCCCCTGCAGGTGGGGAGCTGGGGCTCAAACCGGGATCCTTACGCGCAGCCCTTGCACTTTGCGCCATGTGCGCTTAACCAGCTGAGCTACCGCCTGACTCCCTTTTTTTTTTAATAGTTTTTATAAAAATTATATTTATCTTCCCTTTTGTTGCCCTTGTTTTTTATAGTTGTTGTAATTGATGTCATTGTTAGATAGGACAGAGAGAAATGGAGAGAAGAGGGGAAGACAGAAGGTGAGAAAGATAGACACCTATAGACCTGCTTCACCCACTGTGCTACCGCCCAGCTCTCTGTAGTTACTTCTTATCTTCTATAGCAGTATGGCATAGCTAGATACAGATATTAAATCCTGACTTTCCCTTTTATTTAGGATGTCAAACTTGATTAACTCTGATAGCCTCAATTTTCTCATTTCTGAAAAGAACGGGCTGGAAAGATGACTCACTGTGGAGTGCCTACCTCATATGCATGAGGCTCTGGATTCGATCCCCAGCATCATATGAGAATAGTAAATGGATTCCATGAATGGTAGATTGGTCCTTTGCTTCATCATACTCTAACCTGGGGGGGGGGGGGTATGTAAAATCTTATAGGGATTCACTGCTCCTGATTGACTTTTTTCTTTGTTTCTTAATTTTATTAGTAAGTTAATATTGACTTACAAAATTATGAGAAAACAGGTATAATTCCACACCATTTCCACCACCAAAGTTCTGTTCCCCATTCCCTCCATTGGGAATTATAGTAGTTCTCTCAAGGTCACAGATATGGGGTGACTATTATTTCTGTAGCTATCTATATATATGCCCCTTTTTTTTCCTATGGTCCTGTCTTCCTGTCTTCTTCCCCCCCCCCTTTTTTTTTTGTATCTTTATTTATTGGATAGAGAGCCAGAAATCAGGAAGGTATTGTGGATAGATAGGAAGAAAAAGAGACACCTGCAGCACTGGTTTACCACTTGAGGTTTTCCCCCTTGCAGGTGGGGACTGGGGGCTTGAGCCTGGGTCCTTGTGCACTGTAACGTGTGCTTACCTGGCCCCCCTTCCCTTTTTTTTTAAAAAAAACATTATCTTTATTTACTTATTAGAGACAGCCAGAAATCAAGGGGAGATAGAAGAGAGAGAGAGAGCGGCACCTTCAGCCCTGCTTCACCACTTGCAAAGCTTTCCACCTGCAGGTGGGGACCAGGAGGTTGAACCTGGGTCCTTGCACATTGTAACTTGTGCTTACCCAGATGAGTCACCACCTGGCCCCCTTCCCTTTTTTTTTTTTTCTTTTTTTGCTTCCAAGGTTATTGCTGGGGCTCAGTGCCTGCACCATGAATCCACTGTTCATGGAGGCCATTTTCCCCCTTTTGCTTGCCCTTGTTGTTGAAGCCTTGTTGTGGTTATTATTGTTGTTGTTGATGTCATTCGTTGGATAGGACAGAGAGAAATGGAGAGAGGAGAGGAAGACGGGGGGGGGGGGGGGGGGGGAGAAAGATAGACAGACATCTGCAGACCTGCTTCACCGCCTGTGAAGTGACTCCCCTGCAGGCAGGGATCCGGGGGCTTGAACCGGGGTCCTTCCACCGGCCCTTGGGCTTTGTGCCACGTGCACTTAACCCACTGCACTACCGCCCAACTCCCTAAATTTTTTTTTCCTTTGTTGCCCTTATTGTTTTTCATTGTAGTTATTGTTGTTATTGATGTCGTTGTTAGATAGGATGGAGAGAAATGGAGAGAGGAGGGGAAGACAGACGGGGAGAGAAAGACACCTACAAACATGCTTCACCAATTGTGAAGAGACCACCCTGCAGGTTGGTAGCCAGGGGCTTGAACTGGGATCTTTATGCTGGTCCTTGCACTTCCTGCCACATGCACTTAACCTGCTGCGGTACCACCCAACTCCTCATCCTTTCGAAGTCACACCTATACCTATTGCTACTTCTGAATGTACTTCCTTTTTCCTTTCTCTCTGGGTTCTGATGTAATTGGAGCTCTGAGTCCTCTAGTAATCTTCCCCTAACTTTCTCTGCCTCTGGGAGTATAGACCAAAATTCTTTTTGGGGTATAGAAGGTAGGAGTTTGGCTTCTGTAGTTGCTTCTCTGCTGGACATGAACACTGGCAGATCAATCCAAACCCCCAATCTGTTTATTTTTCCCTACTTGGGTATGGCTCTAGAGAGGTAAAGTTCCGGGACACATTGGTGAGGTTGTCTCTGGCTGACTTTCATATAGAAAGATCACGGTAGGGCGGGAGAGATAGTGTACTGGTTGTGCAAAAAGACTTTCATGATTGAGGCTCCAGAGTCTCAGGTTCAATCCCCCACGCCACCATAAGACAACTGAGCAGTGCTCTGGTATCTATCTAGTCTTCTCTATCTCAGCCTCTCTTATTAAAAGAAGTAAAATTTAAAAATATATATTTTAAAGAAAAAATAATTGTCGTGGAGAACGGAAAGTAACCACAGCACCAAACCTTTCAGTGAGGTATGGACAGTGCTCAAACTTGGGTTTTGCATATGGCAAAGCAGTGCACCATCTAGATGAGCGATGTTGCCAGCCACCTACCTCTTTGTGTCTTTGCTATTCTCATTCTTTGAAAGTGGGGGGAAAAATACTGGGTTAGGGAGGTAGCCTGGCAGTGAAGCACATACGTGAGAACCTGACTTTGATCTCTGATACCATATAGTAAAAAAGAGCAATGTTCTTCCTTACTTTTATTATTATTTTATTTTACTGCCAGGGTTATTGCTGGGGTTCCATGCCAGCACTACGAATCCACTGATCCTCACAGCCATTTTTTTATCCCTATTTTATTAGAGAAGACAGAGAGAAAGACAAAGTGGAGTGGGGAGACAGTGACGTAGAGAGAAAGGTAAACACTTGCAGACCTGCTTTGCCACTTGTGAAGTTTTTCCCCTGCATGTGGGGAGCCGAAGGCTCAAACCTGGATCCTTGCACAGGTCGTTGTGCTTAGTACTATGTGCACTTAACTGGGTGTGCTGCTGACTGCCCCTCCCCCCTTGTATTTTTTAAAGCCTGGAACTTTAATTTTTTTGATATTTATTTATTCATTCCCTTTTGTTGCCCTTGTAGTTATTTTTATTGATGTCATCATTGTTGGATAGAACAGAGAAATGGAGAGAGGAGGGGAAGACAGAGTGGGAGAGAAAGATAGACACCTGCAGACGTGCTTCACCAGTTGTGAAGCAACTCTCCTGCAAGTGGGGAGCCGAGGGCTCGAAATGGGATCCTTACGCCGGTCCTTGCACTTTGTGCCACGTGCACTTAACCCACTGTGCTACCGCCCGACTCCCCTTTTTTAAAAATTATTATTTGCGTAGAGGCCAGTCCTTGCGCTTTGTGCCACATGCGCTTAACCTGCTGCGCTACTGCCCAACTCCCCCCCCCCTTTTTTTTTTTTAAAGAATTTATTTATTCATGAGAAAGAGAGGCAGAGAGAAAGAACCAGACACCACTCTGGCACATGTGTTGCCAGAGATTGAACTCAGGACCTCATGGTTGAGAATCCAATGCTTTATCCACTGTGCCACCTCCCAGACCACTGGTACTTTATTTTTAAGGCTTTATTTCTTCAAGAAAAATGAACCAAAGTAGAGCATCGCTTAGGCACATGCCATACTGGGGATTGACCTTATGCTTCCTATCTAACACTTTATGCACTGCACCACCTCCCAGGCTGCACAGTATTTCCTTTTTAAACTTTTTTTCCTAGCCACTTATTATTATTTTAATATTTATTTTCCCTTTTGTTGCCTTTTTTTTATTGTTGTAGTTATTGTTGTTGTCATTGATGTTGTTGTTAGATAGGACAGAGAGAAATGGAGAGAGGAGGGAAGACAGGGGGAGAAAAAGACAGACACCTGCAGACCTGCTTCATCGCCTGTGAAGCGACTCCCCTGTAGGTGGGGAGCTGGGGGCTCGAACCGGGATCCTTACGCAGGTCCTTGCACTTTGTGCCACGTACACTTAACCCACTGCACTACTGCCCGACTCCCCTTTTTAAAAAATTATTATTTGAGTAGAGGCCAAGAGAAATTAAGAGGGATGGAGAAAGAGAGACCTCCTGCAGCACTGCTTCACTGTTGAGAATCTTTCCCCCTGCAGGTGGCAACTTGGGCTTGAACCCAGATCCTTATGCTTGCTATCAGGTGCACTCAATCAGATGTGCCACTGCCCAGCCCCTACAATGTTACTGTCTTACAGGTTCATTTTAGAAATTGATCAAGGGAACAGGTGGTGACGCAAGTGTGTGCAAGGACCTTACGGTGTGTGCAAGGATCCAGGTTCAAGCCCTTGGTCCCCACCTGTAGGGGGGAAGCTTCATGAGCAGTGAAGCAAGGCTGCAGGTGTCTTATCTGTCTACCTTTCTATCCTCCCTCCCTTCTCAAATTCCTTGTCTCTATTCAATAATAAATAAAGAAAAGGAAAATTAAATGAAATTTTGTAAAGCATCTAGTATTGCCATGAATGGTGATTATAAAGTGGATATTAAGGGGGTCGGGCAGTAGCACAGTGGGTTAAGTGCACATGGTGCAAAGCACAAGGACCCGTGTAAGGACCCCTGTTGGAGCTCAGGGCTCCTCACCTGCAAGGGGGTCACTTCATCAGTGGTGAAGCAGGTTTGCAGGTGTCTGTCTTTCTCCCCCTCTGTCTTCCCTTCTCTTGATTTCTCTCTGTCTTATCCAACAACGATGACATCAGTAACAACCATAATAATAATAACTACAGTGATAATAAATAAGGACAACAAAAGGGAAAAAATAGCCCCGAGGAGCAGTGGATTCATGGTGCAGGCACCGAGCCCCAGCAATAACCCCGGAGGCAAAAAAAAAAAAAAAAAGGATATTACTAATAACCTTAGCAATGATCATGTGACTGAACTGTGTATATACTTATCTGACCTGAGAAACTATAAAGGCACTGTTTTTTGACCAACTTAACCATCTCTATTTTTTGTGTGAAAGGAAACTAGTTCAAAGATGTTTTTGACAACTCCAGAAAGTAAAGCTACATCTTGATTGAAAGAACTAATTTTGAAGTTAATGAGGTGTGATATGCAAACAAAAAATCTATAATTGGTTTAACCACGTTTCTAAATGAGATCTACTAGCAGGTGTGTGGAAAGGACTCCACCCACCTGGTTTCTGACAGCGAACAACAATGTGGCTGCTATTTTTTGGACATGCAAAGTAGTTCCTGTCTGAGGAGCTATACAGATGTTTAAAAGTTGGGTAGACATTCTAAAATACGCTCATTCTTGACAATTTCCTAAAAGTACAGAGACTTAAAAAAAAAGTTAAAAATTAGGTATACACTTAAATTTAGAATTCATGATAGGATACTTTTATGGGTGGTAGATTTCTCTTTCTAGTTACCCAGCTCATACCATCAAACAGACAAGGCAATAGCAATGGTTCTAGATAGAAGTCATAATCTTGAAGTAGATGAGTTAGCAATTAAATGATGAATTCAGCCAGTGTTTAAAGAATGAGTACACTTGTCAGCCCATGAGTCAGGTACTAGGAATATACAGGAAAGGGGAGGTCAGTCTCTCAGCACTTGCTGGTCCTGCATCCGCAGCAGTGTAGTGCAATGGCAGCCCTCTTGGTGTTTATTCTGAGCCTGTCAGAACACTGGCAGGCCGTGCCTCAGCAGAATGAAAGTCCACCTTGCTGGAGTAGGAGGCATTTTACATATTTGGTCGTTTGGGATATTGGGTCTGTGCAGTTTTCTTGGCACATTGCTGAAAATAGTAACAAAAGCAAGTTCTTAGCCCTCACTGAAGGGGGCAGGACAGTGGCACTGTGCTTGAGCACAGTGGAACAGTGCATGTAGCATGGGTCTAAGCCTTCAGTCCCCACCTGCAGGGGAAATTTCACAAGCAGTGAAGCAGCTCTGCAGGTGTCTCTTTCTCCCTCTCTAGTCCCCCTCCCCTCTCAATTTTCTTTTCTTTTTTTTTGCCTCTGAGCTTATTGCTGGGGCTCGGTGCCTGCACTAGGAATCCACTGCTCCTGGAGGCCATTTTTCCCATTTTGTTGCCCTTGTAGTTGTTATTGTTGTTATAGCTGCTGCTGCTGTTGTCGGATATGTCAGAGAGAAATGGAGAGAGAGGAGGAGAGAAATAGACACCTGCAGACCTGCTTCACCTCTTGTGAAGCGATCCACCTGCAGGTGGGGAACCGGGGGCTCGAACTGGGATCCTTACAATGGTCCTTGAGCTTCATACCATGTGCACTTCATACTGCGCTACCGCCTGACCCCTCCCCAATTTCTGTTTATATCCAATAAACAAGTAAAAATAAAATACTAAAAAAAAATGGGGCCGGGTGGTGGCACAGCTGGGTAAGCACTCATTACAATGAGCCCCTGACCCCTCCTGCAGGGGGAAAGCTTTACGAGTGGAGAAGCAGAGCTGCTCTTTGTCTCTCTATTCCCCCTTCTCTCTCAGTTTCTCTGTTTCTATCTAATACATAAATAAAGATAAGAAAAAGAAAAGAAACTCCTCGTCAACACTGACACTGTCCAGCTTGCTCTTCAGAAAATCTTTTTGGAGCCAGATGGTGGCACACCTGGTTGGGCGCACGTATCACAATGCACAAGGACCCAGGTTCAAGCCCCCGGTCCTCACCAGCAGGAGGAAAACTTTGTGAGTGGTGAAGTAGTGCTGCAGGTGTCTCTTTTTCTCTCCCTCTCTATCACCCTCTTGATTTCTGGCTGTCTCTATCCAATAAATAAATATAATTTTAAAAGATTTTTTTTAATCTTTTTGTAGGTATACAGATGGGGAAAGAGGGTCCTGGGGAAATAGTAAATAGCTTAAAAAAAGGACAATAAGAAATAGTATCTGGTGTGGGTTAGTAAATTGTAATGCAGTTAAGGGAAATGCAGAACTCATTGATATTTTTGAGCATGCACTTAATATACATTTGGGGGTGGATGTTAGTGCAGTGGATTAAGTTCACAAGGCGCAAAGCACAAGGACCAATATAAGGATCCCGGTTCGAGCCCCGGCTCCCCACCTGCAGGGGAATTGCTTCACAAGCAGTGAAGTAGGTCTGCAGGTGTCAATCTCTCTTCCCCTCCTCTCTCGATTTATTTCTCTCTGTCCTATCCAACAAGGACAGTAATAATAACGATAAACAACAAGGGCAACCGAAGAGAAAAAATAACCTCCAGGAGCAGTGAATTCCTAGTACAGGCACCAAGCCCCAGTGATATATAGATATATAGGTATATATAGGTATCTATATATCACTATATATAGATACCTATATATAGTGATATATAGATCTATATATCACTATATATAGGTATCTATATATCTATATATTCATTTAGTTGTTTATATCACTATATTAATCAGTATTTTCTGTTTCATACTAGATCATCTTCACTCCCCCAGAAAGTTCGTTCACTTTGGTGACCAGTACTCATAGATTCTCTAGCCCCATTGGGCCCCTCTACCACTCAGTGGCTTATTTCTAAAGTAAAAAAATCTCCATGACAACGGTGTTTGCCTTTGGTCTGTACCGTTGCTCTGATAAAACATTTTCAATTGTGGTTTTCAAATGTTTTCATTTTAAACCGTTTACTATGAAATGATTCTCTTCTCATGTTGGAGTATTTGGCCACTCCAAAAAAATTCCTTTCATAGGAACTGGCAGCCCTTTTCCTTGCCTCACTGTGTGATCTTGTTCAATTTGGTACCGAGATTAACTGCAAACATTTAATGGAAGTGGAAACTATTGGCTTTTTTTTTTTTTTTTTTTGCCTCCAGGGTTATCGCTGGAGCTCAGTGCCTGCACTATGTATCCACTGCTCCTGGAGGCTATTTTTTTATATATATATTTATTTATTCCCTTTTGTTGCCCTTGTTGTTTTATTGGTGTAGTTATTGTTGTTGTTGTTGGATAGGACAGAGAGAAATGGAGAGAGGAGGGGAAGACAGAGAGGGGGAGAGAAAGACAGACACCTGCAGACCTGCTTCACCGCCTGTAAAGCGACTCCCCTGCAGGTGGGGAGCCAGTGGCTTGAACCAGGATCCTTGTGCCAGTCCTTATGCTTTGTGCCCCATGCACTTAACCTGCTGCGCTACCTCCTGATTCCCTCCTGGAGGCTATTTTTGCCCTTGTTGTTTGTTGTTGTTATTGTTGTTAGATAGGACAGAGAAATCAAGAGAGGATAGAGAGGGGGAAAGAAAGATACACACCTGCAGACTTGCTTCACCACTTGTGAAGGAGCTGGGGGCTCTAACTGATATCCTTAGGCCTGTCCATGCGCTTGGCGCCATGTGCACTTAACTTGCTGTGCTACCGCTTGGCCCCCACTATTGGCATTTTTTTTTCTTTCACCTCCAGGGTTATCACTGGGGCTTGGTGCCTGCACAATAAATCCACTGCTCCTGGAGGCTATTTTTTCCCTTTTGTTGCCCTTGTTTATTATTGTTATTATATTGTTGCTATTGCTGTTGTTGTTGGATAGGACAGACAGAAATGGAGAGAGGAGAGAAAGACACCTATATAGACCTGCTTCACCACTTGTGAAGCGACTCCCTGCAGGTGGGGAGCCGGGGGCTCAAACCGGGATCCTGAACACAGGTCCTTACACCTTGCACCATTTGCGCTTAACCCGCTGTGCCCCCACTATTGGCTTTTTTTTTTTTTTTGCTTCCAGGGTTATTGCTGGGGCTCAGTGCCTGCACCATAAATCCACTGCTCCTGGAGGCCATTTTTCCCCCTTTTGTAGCCTTATTGTGGTTATTGTTGTTGTTCATTGTTTGATAGGACAGAGAAATCAAGAGAGGAGGGGAAGACGACAGAGAGGGGGAGGAAAAGATAAGACACCTGCAGACCTGCTTCACCGTCTGTGAAGCGACTCTCCACCACCAAGATCCTTATGCTGGTCCTTGCGCTTTGCACCATGTGCTCTTAACCTGCTGTGCTACCACCCACCCCCACATTGGCATTTTTTATGTAGACTTGACCCCCTAGGAGTTCTATGCCAGAGAGGAACTTTTCTGTTTCACTTCCTTGCTTGACTTAGTACTTTTCTCCAGGGTCTTCCTGTCTCGAGAAGGGCTTATCTATCTTCTGTCCTCTGCTGATTGTGGTGCTTAGTTTTGGGATAGTAACAGAAAAGGAAACCAAGATTCCACCACTTCCAGGAAGAGGACTGTGGTCTTACCTCACTGAACAGGCCTCAGTTAACCTCAGAAGCTGAGTCAGTCTGCCTATATGTAATGCTTGTTCTCTTACATCCATTATGTGAAGTGGTGAAGCTCTCCAGTCAGCATACTCTGTCTCCACAGTCTAGGAACAGCGTATTTTATTTTATTAAAGATTTTACTTATTAATGAGAAAGATAGGAGAGAAAGAACTAGTCATCACTCTGGTACATGTGCTGCCAGGGATTGAATTCAGGACTTCATACTTTATTCACTGCATGCACTTCATGCTTTATTCACTGCACCTCCTGCACCACAGAACAGTATATTTTAAACAGGGATAAATTCTGTGACTCAGAGGCTTAGCGGTGATACACCAATCTGAATGAATGCACGCACACGTTCGCTTGCACAAGGACCTGAGCGCAAACTCTTGTCCTCACCTACAGGGAGGAAGCTTCATAAGTGGTGAAGCTGTGCTGCAGGTGTCTCTGTCTTTTTCTCTCCCTATCTCCTCCTCCTCTCTCAATTTCTCTCTTATCAAGTAAAGAAAAGAAAAATGGAAAAATTGCCACTGGGGATGGTGGATTCATTGTGCAGGTACAGAGACCCAGCAACAATCCTGGTGGCAATAAAAACCAAATACTGGGAGTCGGGCAGTAGCGCAGCGGGTTAAGTGCACGTGGCGTGAAGCAAGGACCGGCCTAAGGATCCCGGTTCCAGCCCCCGGCTCCCCACCTGCAGGGGAGTCGCTTCACAAGCGGTAAAGCAGGTCTGCAGGTGTCTGTCTCTCCCCTCTCTGTCTCCCCCATCTCTCTCCATTTCTCTCTGTCCTATCAAACAACAATGACATCAATAACTACAACAATAAAAAAACAACAAGGGCAACAAAAGGGAATAAAATAAATTTTTTTTTTAATTTTAAAAAAATATTCTGGAATTGGAGTCAGCAGTATAATCTTGGTCAATGATAATCACCTTGGCATATTTACTGAGTTCTTTATGTGCCAGATACTGTGTTAAATGCTTAACAAAAATTATCTTATTTGATTGATCTTTAGAATAATCTCATGAAGGGTACTTGGGAGGTGGCACAGCAGATACAGCACTGGATTCTAAAGCATGAGGTCATGAGTTCAATCCTCCCTATCCCATATGCTAGAGAGATGCTGTCTGGTTCTCTTTCAACTCTCCCACCACTGCCCCACTCTGAGGATTGAGGACTTTGGTGCCTCAGACACGAAAGGCTTTTTGCATAACCAGTTTGTTATCTCCTCCGTCCTCTCTCATTTTCTCATAGCAAATCATTTTTTTAAATCTTGGGGGGTGGGAGTTGGGCAGTAATGCAGCAGACTATGTGCATGTGGCGAGAAGTGCAAAGACCAGAGTAAGGATCCCGGTTCGAGCCCCCAGCTCCCCACCTGCAGGGGAGTCGCTTCACAGGCAGTGAAGCGCGTCTGCAGGTGTCTATCTTTCTCTTCCCCTCTTTCTCTCCCCGCTCCTGATTTCTCTCTGTCCTATCCAATGACAGCAACAACAACAACAATAATAACCACAACAATGATAAAAAAAAAACAAGGGCAACAAAAGGGGAAAGAATGGTCTCCAGGAGCAGTGGATTCGTGGTGCAGGCACCGAGCCCCAGCAACAACCCTGGAGGCAAAAAAAAAAAAAAAAAAAAACTGGGGGGTGTGGTATGGAACTATATTAAAGTAATCTTATAATCTTGTAAGCTACTGTCACTAAAAAATGTCTCACGGGGCCAGGCGGTAGCGTAGCGGGTTAAGCACACATGGTGCAAAGCGCACCAACAGGCCTAAGGATACCAGTTCAAGCCCCCAGCTCCCCACCTGTGGGGGGGGGAATCACTTCACAAGTGATGAAGCAAGTGTGCAAGTGTCTATCTTTCTCTCCTCTCTGGATTTCTCTCTGTCCTATCCAACAACAACGACAACAATAAGCAACAAGGGCAACAAAATGGGGAGAAATAGCCTTCAGGAACAATGGATTCGTAGTGCAGGCACTGAGCCCCAGCAATAACCCTGGAGGCAAATGTGTGTGTGTGTGTGTGTGTATCATGAGGTAGATAACTTAGTTTAAATTCACATGTGAAGAAACTGAAGTGTAGAGGGATGAAATGACTCTGGTCATGGTCACAGCTGATAGATGGTGAACTAGGATCCTAAACCCAGGCTCAAGATTAGTCTGCCTCCTTGCCTACCCCAGCTAGTTCCCTGTTTCAGATTAGAGCGTGTAGATGGGGACTTGTAGAGGGTCTGATACACAGAACTTAATAATTCATCATTTTTCCAGAAGTTCTGATGTTATTTTTATTCTTTGGTTTCAGAATGAAGTCTTAGTCACTACAACTATCATGTGCTAGGTGCCACAGAGCTATAGAAGACAGTTCTGGTCTGAGAGGTGTGAGAGTTTTATAAAGGAATAGTGGGGGAGTGTGGGGGAGGGTAGACAACTGGGTAACAAAGTTCTTGGCTCACTGATTAAGATCAACTCCCTTTGCCAAGAGGCAGGAGGAACTTGCCATCACCAAGATGGGCATTCTCTTTGCCTCCTATACCAATCCATGGGAACTGCAGGATTGCGTAGAATTCAGTTAGCTCCTCTGGATACCAAAACTCGTCTGCAGCTTGATATCTGTGAGACCTTGTCCAGGGTCTCAAGAGGCTTGTAACGGCTGGCTGGTATCTCGCATGGCCTAAGAAGAGGCAGTTAAGCATGACTCCTCCAGCACTTAGAGGGTTTTCTGTAAATGCTCAGATATTTCTTCATAATCATGGTCATCCATATCTGCAAAAGAGTTCCAAGGTACTGAGGATCTCTGAACTTAGGTAGATTCCTTCCCCTCTTTAGGATATACATTTCTCACCTGGGCATCACAGATGCTATTAGGACCCTTCTACTCCCCAACCACAACTGTTCTGTCTGAACACTGCAAACACCTCCCCCAGCATGCCTCAGGGTGGGTAATGTGTTGAGAGGTAAACTGATTTTCTTTTTTTTTTTTTTTAACTTTATTGATTGGATAAAGACAGCCAGAAGTTGGGGCTGGGTGGCAGTGCACCTGGTTGAGTGCTCATGTTACAATGCACAGGACCTGGATTCAAGCCCTCAGTCCCCACCTGCAGGGGGAAAGCTATGTGAGTGGTGAAGCAAGGATGCAGGTGTCTCTCTGTCTCTCTCCCCCTCTATCACCCTCTTCTTTCTTGATTTCTGGCTGTCTCTAGACAATAAATAAAGATAATAAAAATTTTTAAAAAGAGACAGCCAGAAATCGAGAGTAAGAGGGAGATATAGAGAAAAAGAGACAGACACCGGCAGCACTGTTTCACCACCTGTGAAGCTTACCTCCTGCAGGTGGGGACTGGGGGGCTTGAACCCAGGTCCTTGTACATTGTAACATGTGCTCAATCAGGTGTGCCCAACACTCAGCCCTGTAAACTAATCAATTTTATCTGGCCTCTAGCCTTTAGGAGAGAAATAGGAGGAACCCATCAGATTATGCCCATCTTACCAAACTAGAGCCTCAAAAGGGTCTTAGTAGGGTCAGGGCCCTACTGAAACCATGACTAGTATCATCAGAGGTGAGATAAGAGTAGAGGAGCAGAAGAAAGGGAGAAACAAGGTCAAGGGTAAGTGACAGGGACTCACCTGGATCCTGTATGATGGGCTTAGTGGGCCAAAGGCCCTTTTTGTGGGCAGGAATCTTGCTGTACATATTTGAGGTGTCTTTGGACACCTCCAGCAAGGTGTTCTTAGCAACCTCCAGGGAGTTCTTCTTGGGTTTGGGCAGCAGTGGGAGTTGCTGTGGTTCCAAGACTTGAGAAAACTAAGTGGGAAAAGAAGCAGAAGTCAGCAGGGTCCCAAGAAATGGGGCCATGAAACATACTTTTCTTCAAATACCACTTCCTCTCCTCTCCACTTCCTTTTCAGGGTAAGACATTTCGGAATGCTAGAGGTCACTGCTATGATCACGTGAAGTATTCATTGGCAGGGGAGAAATGGGTCAAAGTAAAAGATGATAGGGTTGGGAGTCGAGCAGTAGCACAGCAGGTTAAGCGCCCATGGCGCCAAGCACAAGGACCGGCATAAGGATCCCTGTTCGAGCCCCCAGCTCCCCACCTGCAGGGGTGTCGCTTCACAGGCGGTGAAGCAGGTCTGCAGGTGTCTATCTTTCTCTCCCCCTCTCTGTCTTCCCCTCTCCATTTCTCTCTGTCCTATCTGACAACGACAACAATAATAACTGCAACAACAATAAAAAACAAGGGCAACAAAAGGGAATAAATAACTATTAAAGAATTTTTTTAAAAATGATGGGTTGGGAGCTGAAGACAATGTTACTGAATTTCTGCGTGTAAAGGTTTAGCCTACCCAGTAGAGCACAGACGACCACATATAAGGACCTGGGTTCTAGCCCCTGGCACCACATGGGAGCAAAATGGATAGCAGTAGGATAGCTTCATGAATGGTGGAGCAAAGCTATGATGTCTCTCCTTTTTTTTTTTAAATAGTGATTTAATAATGATTGACAAGATTGTGGGAAGTGTCTCCTTTCTCTGGAAAAAAAAAAAAGTCTTATTAGATAGGCAGAGGCAGAGAGTGAGCTTGCAACCACAGCTCCAAAGCTCTGTCCAGTATGGTGAGGGCCCGGCTCAAACCTGGGTTGTGCACATAGTAAAGCTACACACTATCCAAGTGCACAATTTTGCCAGTCCTCTATCTGAATTTTTTTTAAAAATATAGGAAAAAAGAATATCTCCCTCTCTCTGTCTTCCCCTCCTCTCTCGATTTCTCTGTATCCTATCCAATGACAGCAATAACATCAACAATAATAACAACAAAAATAATAAACAAGAGCAACAAAATGGGAAAAAAACAGCCTCCAGGAACAGTGGATTTGTGCTGCAGGCACCGAGCCCCAGCAATAACCCTAGAGACAAAAAAGTAAATAAGTAAAATAAGATTAAAAAATAATTGAGAAAAATGAACTTGGGAATATATATATATATACCCATAACTATGACCTTGGGGAACTATGGTAGCTACTATTGATAGGGGTAGGGAGAGAACACACAGAACTTTGATGGTGGGAATGATATGGATTATACCCCTATTACCTTATATTCTTGTAAATCACTATATTTATATGAGGGAGAAAGGGGAAAGAAAAGGGAAAGTTGTGGAGGTCAGGCAGTAGCACAGCGGGTTAAGCGCACATGGCACCAAGTTCAAGAACCAGCTAAGGATCCCGGTTCAAGCCCCCCGGCTCCCCACCTACAGGGGGAGTCGCTTCACAGGTGGTGAAGCAGGTCTGCAGGTGTCTGTCTTTCTCTCCCCTTCTCTGTCCCCCCTCCTCTCTCCATTTCTCTCTGTCCTATCCAACATCAATGACAACAATAATAATGGCAACAACAAGGGCCACAAAATGGGGAAAATGGCCTCCAGGAGCAGTGGATTCATAATACAGGCACCAAGCCCCAGCGATAAGCCTGGAAGCAGAAAGGAAAAAAAAAAGAGAAGAAGAGGTAGAAGAAAGAGAAAGGAAGGAAGGAAGAAAGAAAGAAGAGGTAAAGTTGCTATTTGCTGGTTCAAGAGCATCAAAATGACTGTCCTATTCCCTTTCCTGTAGATAAGAGTCCCCTCTGAGGATGCTTAGCATTCATCTTTGTAATTCCCTCTGCATTCTCACTGCCTATTCACACAGTACAAAATATGAGTGGCCCCAGCTGTCTGCTCACAGTTCACAGAATGCTTCTCCTATAGACCATCTTCTGTTCTCAGCAGAGCACAGTAGTTTAGGCACTCATCCACATGGTCCGACCCAACTTCAAAGCCCAGTCTGCCACTTGCTAACTGTGTGACCTTAGGCACCTTTTACTTTTCAGCTCGAACCAGAATCCTTATTTATGCCTGTCTCTGCGCTTTGTGCCATATGCGCCTTAACCTGTTTCACTACCGCCCGGCCCCCTTTTTAATCTTTATTTATATATTTATTGGATAGAGACAGCCAGAAATTGAGAGGGAAGGGGGTGATAAGAAGGGAAAGAGACAGAGAGACACCTGCAGCCCTGCTTCCCCACTCGCAAAGCTTTCCCCTTGCAGGTGAGGATTGGGAGCTCAAACCTGGGTCCTTATGCATTGTAACATGTGCGCTCAACTAGGTGGGCCACCACCCAGCCCCTTCAATTCTCTTTATTTGTTTATTTATTTTTATATTTTATTTATTTATTTATGAGAAACAAAGGAGGAGAGAGAAAAAGCCAGACGTCACTCTGGTACATGTGCTGCTGGGAATTGAACTCAGGACCTCATGCTTGAGAGTCTGATGCTTTATCCACTGTGCCACAATTCTCTTTATTTTTAAAGATGAACTGTGTCTGATAGGTTTTTAGTCTTTTTTAATTTTTAATTTTTACTATTTATTTATTAATGAGAGGGATAGGAGGAGTGAGAAAGAACCAGACATCACTCTAGTACATGTGCTGCCGGGGATTGAACTCAGGATCTCCTGCTTGAGAGTCCAACACTTTATCCATTACACCACCTCCCTGACCACCCCCTTCAATTCTCTATATTCAACTTATGAGTGAAATTATCCCATACTTGTCCTTTCTTTTTCCTTTTCTCTCTCAGTTAAGAAAATAGCACTTAACTTCCTTAGGTGTTCTCCAGAATCTCTTCCTTCTTAGTGACAGTGCATAAAAGGTTCCTGGTTACAAAAGGGTTCCAGTGGAACTAGGGTTCATAGCCCTCTGGTCATTTTCCCCTAATATTTTCCCTTCTGGGAGAATAAGAAAATTCTTTTTGCCTCCCTTCTTTTGTTACTTCTTCGTCTCTGGCACTGGGGCTTTGTACCTGCATGATTCTGTTTCCTGTGGACATTCTATCCACCCCGCTGTGCTCTGCCAAGCCACATACAGCTTGGCACTATGCATACAGAAGAGAAAGGAAGGGGGGTCGGGCTGTAGCACAGCGAGTTAAACACACATGGCATGAAACTCCAGGATCGGATCTAAGGCCATGTAACAGCTGCAAGGAGGGGCTGACAGGCAGCTGATTTTTTTTTTTTTTTTTTTTGCCTCCCGGGTTATCACTGGGGCTCGGTGCCTGCACTGTGAATTCACTGCTCCTGGAGGCCATTTTTCCTATTTTGATGCCCTTGTTGTTACCCTTGTTGTTGTCATTATTATTGTTGCCGTTGGATAGGACAGAGAAATCTAGAGAGGAGGGGAGACAGAGAAGGGGAGAGATCTGCAGACCTGCTTCACTGCCTTTGAAGCAACCCCCCTGCAGGTGGGGAGCTAGGGCCTTGAACTGCGATCCTTACACCGGTCCTTGTGCTTTACACCATGTGCACTTAACCCGCTGCACTAGCGCCCAGCCCCCCAGCTGAAATGCCTTTAATGGAAGATGGTAACACTTGGACCAGAAAGTGACAATGGAGATTAAACCACTATGAATTTGGAGTCAGGTGTTTATGCTCCAGTTCAGGCCTGTGAGTTTAAAAGTCTGAGTCTTCACTTTATTAAGCATAAAATGTATTAATTCGGGAGTCGGGCTGTAGTGCAGCAGGTTAAGCGCAGGTGGCGCAAAGCACAAGGACCGGTGGAAGGATCCCAGTTCAAGCCCTGGCTCCCCACCTTCAGGGGAGTCGCTTCACAAGTGGTGAAGCAGGTCTGCAGGTGTCTGTCTTTCTCTCCCCCTTTCTGTCTTTCCCCTCCTCTCTCCATTTCTCTTTATCCTATCCAACAACAATGACAACAATAATAACTACAATAATAAAACAACAAGGGCAACAAAAGGGAATAAATAAATAAAATAAATATTTTAAAAATTGTATTAACTCAGGGGTCGGGGAACTAGCTCAGTGAGTGAAGCACGGCACGCCCTCCATGCATGAGGCTCCAGGTTTAATCCCAGGCATTTGACAGAGTGGTGCTAAGATTTCACTCTCTTAGGCTCAAATAATAATAATAGTAATAAATAAATTAATTAAATGTGTGGCCTGGAAGATGGTACAGTGGACAAGGTGTTTGACTATTAAGCACAAGGGCCCAAGTTCAATCCCTGGCATCAGATGTGCCAGAGTGATGCTCTGGTTCTCTTTTTCTCTCCCTCTCCTTCTTTCTCTTAAATACACAAATACATATTTTTAAATAAGTAAATATGAAAGTTTGTAAAATCAAATCGTAGGGATTTTGTTAGTATTTGTGGTATAGGAGCCTTCTATGTGCACAATTCTATTTCTGGGGCATTTTTTTATATATAATAGTTTAGTTTATTTAATTTTTTGTTAACTTTTTAATAGTAATTTTATAATGACTTATAAGATTATATGATTGCATGTGAAAGGCAGTATTATGTTGGCTTATCAGGAATGATTAACTTTTTTTAAGGAAATGCTGTTTTACATGACTACAGTCGTATCCAGGAGAAATAATTTTGTGGAATTCTGAATTGTTAGATTAAAATATGTTGAAGGCAACTGGAGGGGAGCAATTAGTTCACCCTGAAATATACATCTGAACAATTAATGTTGGTAACATTTTAAATATGTAAAAATAATGTGGGAGTCGGGCAGTAGCACAGCGGGTTAAGCACAGGCAGTGCAAATAAGGACTGGAGTAAGGATCCCGGTTCAAGCCCCCGGCTCCCCACCTGCAGGGGAGTCGCTTCACAGGTGGTGAAGCTGGTCTGCAGGTGTCTCTCTTTTTCCCCTCCTCTCTGTCTTCCCCTCCTCTCTCCATTTCTCTCTGTCCTATCCAACAACAATGACATCAATAATAACTACAACAATAAAACAACAAGGGCAACAAAAGGGAATAAATAAATAAATAAATATTTTAAAAATTTTTTTAAATAAATAACATGTAAAAACAAAAACTGGAGGCTGGGTGGTGGCACATCTAGCTGAGTGCACATGTTACAATGTGCAAGGGTGTGGGTTCAAGCCCCTGGTCCCTGCCTACAGGGAGAAAGCTTCACAAGTGGTGAAGCAGAGCTGCAGATGTCTCTCTATTTCTCTCCCTCTCTATTAGCCCCTTCCCTATCAATCTCTAGCTGTCTCTATCAAATAAATAAAAATAATTTTTAAAAAATTAATAAAATAAAAAACTGAATCAGCTTAAGTTAGCTAAGCCTACTATTTACTCAGCCTTTTCCCTCATTAAAAAAATATATATACTTAGTAAGAGAGAGAGAAAGATACAGAGAGAGAACACAGGGGAGTCGGGCGGTAGCACAACAGGTTAAGCACACATGGCGCAAAGCACAAGGACCAGCGTAAGGATCCCTGTTCGAGCCCCCGGCTCCCCACCTGCAGGGGGCTCACTTCACAGGTGGTGAAGCAGGTCTACAGGTGTCTATCTTTCTCACCCCTTCCTGTCTCCCCTCCTCTCTCCATTTCTCTCTGTCCTATCCAGCAACAACGACATCAATAACAACAACAACAATAATAACCACAGCAATAAAACAAGGGCCTCCAGGAGCAGTGGATTCATGATGTAGGCACTGAGCCCCAGCAATAACCCTGGATGGAAAAAAAAAAAGAAAAACAGAGAGAGACCACAGCACTGTCCAGTTCTGGTTCATGGTGGTATGGGGAACCTGGGAGTTTGGAATCTGGACAACTTTTTTTTAACCTGAGCACTGTTAAGCTCTAGCTTATAGTGACTGAATCTAGGAGCTCAGAGCCTCAGACATGAAAATAATCAGCATAATAATTATGCTATCTCCCCTGCCCTCTGATCCAACTTTTTTTTTAATTTATTTATTCATGAGAGAGATAGGAGGAGAGAAAGAACCAGACATCACTCTGGTACATGTGCTGCCAGGGATTGAACTCAGGACCTCATACTTGAGAATCCAGTGCTTTATCCACTGTGCCATCTCCCGGACCACTCTGATCCAGCTTTTAATTATCTTTATTGCAGAGAAAGCAAGAGAGCACAAGAGAGCGAGCTAACACCATAGTACTGCTCCACAGCTGTGGAGTTACCCAGGTACTGTATTGCTCCCATGCGGCACTGGGGCTCAGACCTGGGGCCTTGTGAGTAGTAAGGCACATGCTCCACCCAGTGTACTATCTCCTGGTTCCCAAACGCAAATTCTGTATAAATGTCAGAGAAGTGTGGTGCTAGACAGACAGAAGAGATGGCAGGACCTGCAATCACCCTGATATATGGGTACCTGGACTTCTCTGGTCTTGCTGCTCTCTTTCTTCTGTTTACTGAGGTCCCAACTCTTCGGGGGCCTGGGCGGTGGGGCCTGGCTCACAACAGCAGGTAACTTCCGAAGGCGATAGTAGAAGGAGTCTGTCAGCTCTTCCACTGTGGCTGTGGGGAGAGACCCCACCGGCTGGCATAGCTGCCCCTCAGTCTCCACCACAGTCAGGTCCAGCCATCGGGGAGGGATCTCAAAACACACTCCAGGCTCAGAGTCCAAGCTGACCACCAGGAAGGGTTCTGTGATCTTCTCCTCCAGACGCAGGCCCAGGAAGGAGGGCAGAGGGTCAGCAGGGTGGCTGGTGTCCTTGGCCACCACCTTGACCTCGCAGGGTAGTGTGAACTGGGAAGTCAGATCTGCCAGGCTGTAGCGCCGACCATCACTCATCTCTTCCACAAAGCTACCAAAGAAGTAGAGGGGTAACAGAATCCGCTCCTGGTCCTCCAACTCTTCATATTCTTCCTCCTCTTCCTCCCCAGCCTGGTCACTCAGCCTCTGGCACACCAAGACTTCTACCTCCTTGCTTTGAGCCCCATAGGTCAGGCTAGTCCCCAGCACCTCCAGCCTGTCGCCCACAGCCAAGGAAATTAACTCAGAGTTCTCCACTCCTTCTCCCTCACAGTCCTTTGTGGCCACCACGCGGAGTGGCCGGCCTGGCTGGAGAGCACCCAGGAGGTCATAGGCTGTAGGGAACTCCCTTGGGCGCCGTTTCAGCTTTCCTCGGTAGGCCCCAGAGATCATGAAGTGCCTGGGTATCTTCCGGCCCTTGGTGGAGGCCAGGACTCGCCAGGATGGTGAGGCTGGGCCATAAATATAGAGCCTCTGGCCTTTCTGCAAGGAGCTCACCCATGGACTGAGGAAGATGGGTGGTCCCTCTGGGACTTCCAGGATCTCCGTGGGCAGAGGAAAGGGGCCTCCCCGGGCCAGGACCTCGCTGAGCATCAGGGGTTTAATGAAGTGGATGTCCTGAGAGGAGGCGGTGACGTCTTCCACATCAACCTCCAAGGTGGAGGGGATCTTGACCACGGTCTTGCGCACTGCGGGGAGATTGTTCAGGAGCCCACTCACCACCCTCGGCAAAGGGGTCTGGGCAGGATGACCTGTTTCCTGTTCTTATCTTTGATTTTTGACCAGCATTGTACCAAATTCCTTGCCTCTTTTCTTTCCTTCAATTTATTTTATTTTCAAGATTTTTTGGGGGGGAGGAGGCTGGGTGGTGATATACCCGGTTTAACACACGTTATAGTGCACTAGGACCCAAGTTCAAGCGCCCCCCCCAGCCCCACCTGCAAGGGGAAAGTTTAGCAAGCAGTGAAGCAGGACTACAGGTGTCTCTTTTTCATCTTTTTTATTACATTTATTTATTTATTGGATAGAGACAGCCAGAAAATGAGAGAAAGGGGAAAGAGAGAGAGAGACACCTGCAGCACTGCTTCACTACTTGGAAAGCCTTCCCCCTGCAACTGGGGGCTGAGGGCTTAAACCCGGGTTTTTGTGCATTGTGACATGTGCGCTCAACCAGGTGCACCACCACCCACCCCCTTCTCTCCCTCTCTATCTCCACACTCCTTTCAATTTCTGTCTCTATCCAAAAATAAATAAAATACTTAAAATATATATTTATTACAGCATGAGAGAGAGACTAAGAAACACTGCTCAGTGCTGGCATATGGTGCTGCTGCTGTTGATCCTGGGCCCTCAAGCATGAGTCTCGTATACAACTCCCCATCCTTTTTTTTTGTTTTGTTTTAAGTTGTGTGACTTCCCTCTGGTCACATTATTGGGCAGATATGTCAGATAAGCTGACAGCTGTTTGAAGCTGGGAGCTGGGCACATGGGGGTTCATTATAATGTTGTTTTATTTTTCCTTCAAATCACATTCTGGATGACCTGGACTCACTACCCAGGGCAGCCTCTCTAACCCTTCCCACCATCAGAACTCCTCTTCCCCCAGATTATGGTCTTGTACTGTCTTTCCCCACCAGAGTCCAGGGATCCCTGGGCACGAGCTAACATCAGTTCCTTGGGAGAAAATGTTGAAGATGACCCTGAGACATCTTTGACCATAAAGCAAGAGAATCTCTTCAAGACCATGCAAGTATGTCAAAAGGGTTCAGGGGAAAAAAAAAAAAAAACTGGCAAACACTGAGAGAGATAATTTGAGCATCTATAAGAATAATTTCATGGGGTTAGGCAGTGGTGCACCTGGTTATTGCACATATCACTATGCACAAGGACCTGGGTTCGAATGCCTGCTGCAGGGAGGAAGCTTCACAAGTGGTGAAGCTGTGCTGCAGGCATCTATCTTTCTCTCTTTTTTGCTTCTGGAGTTATCACTGGGGTTCAGTTGCAGGCACTACAAATCCACTGCTCCTGGCAGCCATTTTTTTCATTTTATTGGATAGGACAGAGAGAAACTGAGAGGAGAGAGAGAGAGACAGAGAGAGAGAGATTAAGATATGGGTGGTCTGGGAGGTGGTGCAGTGGATAAAGCATTGGACTCTAAAGCAAGTGGTCCTGAGTTCAATCCCTAGCAGCACATGTATCAGAATGATGTCTGATTCTTTCTCTCCCCTCCTATCTTTCTCATTAATAAATAAAATATGAAAATTAAAAGAGAAAGAGAGAAAGATGTGGGGAGAGGAACAAATGGCTACCAGGAGCAGTGGGTTTGTAGTGCAGGCACAGAGCCCTAGTAATAACCCTGAAGGCTATTTAAAAGAAAAGAATAACTTAGGGGCCAGGTGGCGGCATGCCTGGTTGAACGCACCTTACAATACACAAAAGACCCAGGTTCAAGCCCCCAATCCCCACCTGCAGGGGGAAAAACTTCACAAGTGGTGAACCAGGGCCAGAGGTCTCTTTGTCTCTCTCCCTTTCTGTCTCCTCCTTCCCTCTCAATTTCTGGCTCTCTCTATCCAATAAACTAATAAAGATAATTTAAAAAAAATTTTTTTAAATAAGAGAACAACTTCAGTGGGGGGGGGACCTAAAATTCAACAGCAATGTTGTGGTCCTTATGTCGATCCTAATGTGAATAAAATGTAAAAATATGCATGAGATAATTGGGCTTGGGATGGAATAGTAACTCAGCAGGAGATACATGGGCACTGGGATCGATCCCCAACACTGAATAAAATGGCAGTGGTCTGACTGCTTTCTCATGGGGGAAAAAAAAACTTTCTATTTTTAGGACAGACCAGAGTACAGTCTGGTACTGTTGGTACTGGAATTGAAGCTGTGGCCTCACATGTGCCGAGTCCCTCACTCTACCCACTGAGCCACCTCCCAGGTTGCAGATATATATTATATATGTTAATAGTAGTATATATATATATATCTAATATATATATATTAGTAGTAGTAGTAGTATTTTTCAATATCAGGGATTGAAATCAGGTCCTCAGGCTTGTAAAACATGTATTCTACCATGGAGCTACATACCTGGTCTTCAAATGCTTAAGAAAAGAATCTCCTTAGTCTCTAATCTGGAGTAACCCTCACTTACTGCTTTCTAGGGAACAGTTAGCAAGCAGAACCTCAAGCCTCCTGCCCTGTAGGGAAGAAGCCCAGGACACTATCTACCTGACTGCACTCTGGGTCACCCTTCAAATGCTCAGACCTGGTCAAGTTCTGCCTCTATTTCACTCACCAGCTGGTCCTAAGAAATAACCTACAAGGGCTTGGGAGGTAATTCACCCAGTAAAACCAGTGTTGGGGCCAGTCCCCACCTACAGGAGGGAAGCTTCACAGGCAGTGCAGTAGTGCTACAGGTGCCTCTCTCTTTCCCTCTCTTTCTCCTTCCCTTTCAAATTCTATCAAATTAAATAAATAGATAAATATTGGTGGGGAGTGGACAGAAAGCTTTCTAAGGGGGGGAAAGGTGTCATACCATGTTCAAGGCCCTGGGTTCAAGCTGAGTAACTCACCATCCAACTTTTACCCAGGTTGATAAAAATGAGAAGAGCAGGCCATCAATCATCCCTATTTTCTACCTGATTTTCCTCCCAGTCTCCTTTTGGACCTACCTTCACACTCTTTGGGAATCTTTGTTACCTCACTGCGTATACTGTGCAAGCCACTTGGCCTTCTTAGACTGACATGGGGATGGAGAAAGAGGGTCTCTCATCAGACCGGCTCCCCAGGGCCACCTCCTTCCCCACACCCCACCCTCATAGCAACTCACTGTGCATGATGGCTTCGATCTCATACTGGGGTTTCAGGGCCAGGGAGTTCCAGGGCAGAGTAGGACAGGTGAGGAGGACGTCTTTCAGGTCCACATTCTGCAGGGCCTGGAGCAGGGTCTGAGGGGTTCCAGGCTCCCATTCCCAGAAACACCCCTTCTGAGACAGGGGCAGCTTCAGGGTGACTCGCTGATTCCCCATGTCTAACACACAGCGGGCATAGTGGGCCTTGAAGTTCACAGCCTCAAGTGCCAGAGGCTGGTCGCTGGGCAGCACCCTGGCCTCGGTGGTGATGCTGCGGGTGGACATGAAGTAAGTGGGGAGCTTCTTGGCACTCTGGGTCACAGCAGAGACCAGTTCCCCCAGGGTTCTGTAGCTCTGGGAGCCGGTGAGCGGGATGAAGTTGCCTGTGGGACAATAGCAGAGGGTGGCAGAGTGAAGCAGACCTACAATGGGTCCAGGACCTCAGCTGGGCCACAGAGAACTCAAGCCAGAAGGCCCCTTGGCAGGTGTCTAGGATGGCCAGCATCTGGACACTGGGCGTCTACAGACGCTGGGGAGGGAGGCAGCAAGTGACCACATGTGAACAGTGAGGGACAGATGTAGGGGTGTTCCTTTCATTGTGCCTTGACAGTTTTTTTTTTTTTTTTAGAGAGACAAACAAAACAAAGGAGGACAGAGAAAGACACCACAGCACAGAATTTCCCCCGATGTAGTGGGGGCTGGCTGGAGCCTGGATCATGCACATGGCAAAGCAGGTGCGCTATCCAGTGAGCTATCTTGGGGGATTAATAGTTTACAGTTAACAGTAAAATGCAGTAGTTTGTACATGCATAACATTTCCCAATTCTCCACATAACAATTCAACCCCCACTAGGTTCTCCTCTTCCTGTGTTCCAGGACCTGAACCCTCCCCCCACCCACCCCAGAGTCTTTTACTTTGGTGCAATACACCAACTCCAGTCCAAGTTCTGCTTAGTGTTTTCACTTCTGATCTTGTTTTTCAATTTCTGTCTATAAGTGAGATCCCATATTCATCCTGTTCCTCACTTATCTCACTTAACATGATTCCTTCAAGCTCCATCCAAGATGGGGTGAAGAAGGTAAAATCACCATTTTTTTTGCCTACAGGGTTATTGCTGGGGCTCGGTGCCTACACTACGAATCCACAGCTCCAGGAGACTAATTTTTTTCCCTTTTGTTGCCCTTGTTGATTTATTGTTGGTGTGGTTATTATTGTTGTTGTTATTGATGTCGTCGTTGTTAGAACAGAGAAGGGAAGAGAAAGATAGACACCTGCAGACCTGCTTCACCACTTGTGAAGTGACTCCCCTGCAGGTGGGGAGCCGGGGACTTGAACTGGGATCCTTATGCCGGTCCTTGAGCTTGGCACCATGTGCGCTTAACCCACTGCGCTACCACCCAACCCCCGAAATCACCATTTTTAATACCTGAGTAGTATTCTACTGTGTATATACACCACAACTTGCTCAGCCGCTCATCTGTTGTTGGACACCTGGGTTGCTTCCAGGTTTGGCTATTACAAATTGTGCTGCTATGAACATAGGTATAC